>NW_019384342.1:944761-948673 GCF_000671375.1 Centruroides sculpturatus
TATATATTTTCTGTGATTTTATTTACACTTAATAATTAATTTAAATTTAAAATTTATTTTAATAATTTGGTTAAGTAATATGAAACAGCAATAAAAAAACATTGAAGTAAGTAAAATTTATATACAAATAATTAATTTACATATTTTATATAAATGTAGGAACTTAATATTTTTTATAATACTGGAAATTGTTTATTACATAAAAACTTTTTTTTTTATTTTCTGAGTTTAAATTATCAGTTTGATTTTAATCAAATGATGAATTCACAAAAATAATTTTGAATTAAATAAGTAGCTACATTGAAAAAAAAATTATATCTTTTAAATAAAATGCTAATATTAATCTTACTAAAATAAAATCTACTAAAATAAAACTTACTAAAATTATTTTTTAAAAAAATAATAAGAGCAGTATGATGAAAAATCATCATTATTTTAAATAATAAATTTTAATATTTTATTTTCTAGAGAGTTTTTGATGCTAATCACGAAATAATGACTCAAACTATAAAAATGTTACCGATTTCTTCAATACAACCTTTATTAAAACAACTTCAGCACAGATTGCAAACACCAACTTTTGCGTAAGTAAAATTAGTTTTATTATGTAGAAATTTGTTGTAAAGTATATTAACAATTTAATAATTAAATATTTGATAATTATTGTTATGGTTATTTGTGAACTTAGATCAATATTTTTGATAAATTTTTTTAATACAAAATTGATTATTAAAATTACAGTATTTTTGTTTTAAACAAAATAAATTACATAATATTAACAGTAAATTAAACAAAATCTTAGTGATGATGACAGTCAATTGAATTGATACAATAGAATATGTTATTAGATTAATTATATGAATAATTGTATCAATTAAAATTATTAAAATAAAGTTAGTCTGGAAAGGTTTAAACGTGCCTTTTATTTATTTCAGATGATAAAAAACATTTATTATATGACGTAGATAAATTATAGATTCACAGCATGTGGCTCGCTACATGGTTTTTATGTTAATAGGTCCACCCAAATATTTATAAATACATTAATATTATTTTAATATAAGTCTATAATGTATTTGAGCTTAACATAGTTTTATATTGTTAGATTTGCATATAAATAGTTTTCTTAACCTTTAATATGCTCAAGTAATTAGTCAAATCCACTTTTTTAATGCGTTAGCATATGAAAAAGTTTATAAGTTGCAATATTTTGCTTAAAAATCGGGCTAGAATTGATCTGTTTTTTGTTTTTTACACAAATACATCACTCTCACAATTGTTAAATTTAATATATAATACAAATTTAAAATAATTTTTCATGTTAAATTATTGAGAAAAAAGTTCTTTAAAAAAAATTAAAAAGATCCAATTAATTTGCAGCATTTATAAATCTAGAGGCATCTGTTTTCTTTCAAACAAAACAAACCACATGGCTCTGGCTTTCCTGGGTGAAAAGTTTTTATCTGTTTACTTTGCCAAGTTTTGCCCTCCTGCTTAATTGCAGAGGATGGTGGGGTTTACAGAATCTAAATCAAGCTAAATGTGAATGTATTTTTTGTTTTAAAAAGTGAATATGGGGCACTATATATTATTTGAATGAATATTACAATAATGGACTAAAATAAGCAATTAATTATTTTCCTCCCCCACCCACCAGTGGCCAAGCAGTTCCCTTCCCTGAACACTAGAAGTTTGGTCATGTGTTCATGCCTCGCCAGAACAGGCTGGCCGCATGAAGTTTTCTGGGTTTCCTTCACGCCTGTAACGACTGAATAGGGGCCAGTTACCCTTAAAAGACCTCCTGAAAGTCATTCCCCTAGGCAGATTACCCAAGTGTTGCATTGCCTTAATGTAATAAACAAACAAACAAACCCCCCCGCAATTACACAACCAAATGTGATGAGTTTTATGGAAAATTTATGGCAAATTACATATTTTAAGTTACAGATGTTTCTGTTAAGACACATTCTAGTCTAAATAAAGTCACATAATTAGAAATTACCAAAATTAAGAGTTAAAAAATGACAAAAATTGCAACTTTTTAACATTTGTTTACATTTTAACTCTGATGGCATGACCTTGAAGGGGTGTGTCTTTTCCCAGAAATCTAGAATGGACTGTTCTGAACAAATGCTCATTTGTTGAACTGAAGTCATTTGTAATAGAAATTACCAATTAGAGCTTAAAAAGTGTTTAAACAAGAACTGTAAAAGCCAATTAACAACAAGGCCTCCCACAGACTTACTATAGGGAGGCAACTTTTCATGGGATTATTTTTAACTAGAGGGAGGTAACAATGTCCTCATTTGGCAAAGTAGAGTCATCCAGCTAAGACAACAGCCAATACAAGCTTAAATCATGACAAACTCATCTCCAATTGATTTAATTAATTTATTACTTAATATCAAGTACTCCACACACAAATGGAGAAGCCACACTACTTGATATCAAGTACTTAATGTTCATATGAGTACCTTTTAGCTATAATACTTTACCACTGAAAAACAATTAACCCAATTAGGCTTGAGCAATACTTAAGTTGTATATCCTAAGATAAATTATTGTATATGCAAAATAACTGTCTGTCAGAGAAATGGTGATAGTTGAATTCAAAAGACTCCTTTTTCAATGAATGTACATTTTAAGTAAACAAATGCTAACTTTTATCAGATATTGAAGGTGTATTTTTAGAACATAATAATAATAATTATTATTATAAATATACTAAATATACTAATATATATACTAAAAATACATTATTATTACATATACATGTTCTAAATAATTATTATTATTAAAAAAATTTTCAAATATTAACATTGAAATAATGCACTCCAAACCAAATATATAAAGAAAAAATTAATTAAAACAATAAAATGTTGAAGATTGAATACAGTTTTTAATATTTTAATTATTTAAAAAATATGATTTAAGTTAATTTAAAATTTATAATAAAATAATAAATTTATTAAAACTTTTTACAAAATAAACTCATTTAAAGTAGTAAATATTAAATATTTTTAAAATTCAAAATATTAATTAGTATACAATGATTCATAAGTAATCCTCATCAATTAATTGTAAAACAATTACCATATTTTACGGCCTATAAGACACTTTTTTTCTTTGAAAAATTGCCTCTAAAATTCAGGTATGTCTTATACTCGAAATTAATATAAAAATGTCCAGTGTTTGATTTAAAATTCCCGCGTCTTAAAAATGGCCATATATTTGATGCCGTGGGAAACCTATCTCTACCTAGCAAAATTGAATTCAACTGGCAGCAGCAATGCACCGATGTGACGAACATGAGTTGCGGGGTGTTGGGATATAATCGTCTGGTTGTAAGATTCCCGTGCTTTTTCTCATTTCAAACGAGCAATGGTTGTCGCCATAGAAACTCGGATCATGAGATGACTGGTGGTTCTGAATCCACAACCGTGGATTGGCCAGCGATCATCGTGCAACCATCGTATGATCAGCGGACGTCTGATAGCGCTACTAAGCATGGATTGGTGGATCAGCGTTTGCTTCACTCCATATAAAAGAATTGAATTTAAGCAGTAAAAATGTTATTTTTTTAAAACATTGCTTAAAAATTAAGGTGCGTCTTATAGTCCGTAAAATACAGGAATTGATAAGGCCTTATTTTAATTATAGCAGTATATACCAGTATTATGAATAATAAGTTTATTTTGTTTGTAGAAATGGGCTGGCAGAATTACAATTTAATAAAACATAAAATTCATCTGGATACGAGTCCAAGTTTACTTGCCATGTCTAATCACCAGGAACAACTATTTCCATTGCAGAGACAACCTTTCTTTAGAGGCTATGCCTCTGCACGAATATGTAAAACAGTTTAAAATGTCCACAGGTGACAATCCCAACACAATTAAAAATATAATATTT
>NW_019384342.1:948801-950809 GCF_000671375.1 Centruroides sculpturatus
AAAGTATTTTTCTGAGGTCTGTCTTATCAGGTAAATTACTGTACACAGTGTATTCATTAATTTTCATTTTCATGTAGTAAAGGCTCTATGCCTTCATAAAGGACGTACTTTTCCTTTGTTTAAGGGTATTTGGGCAGTTTATTCTCTGTTATATTCTGTACAAGTAAATACTGTACAAGTACAGTACAGTATTTTTTGAGGAAATACTCGTACTTATTTTTTTTAACCCCATTCCCGATAACTCGGCATTTTCACAAACTCGGCCACCCTTCGGTCCACATTAGGTCGAGTTTTCGAGGTTCTACTGTACCACATTTGTTTCATAATTTAATGCCTAGTAAAATTAAAATAGTATATAAATTTTTTAATTCTAATTGTTGCTTTGAAAATTTATTTTTATAAAAATCTTATTCTCTCAAAATTTCACTTGTAATAGAAATGTTAATAATGAATTTATTTAATTATAATCATTTTATTGAAAAGTATGAATGTAATAAACTTATACTTGTTATTTTTTTTAGTATAAACAAGTTAATAAACCAAATGAAGTTACTCACATAGTTCCTGAAATCATGCAACATCAATTACCATCAAATAGAATGAGGAAAAGGACACTGTCCCAAAATAAAGAGGAAATTTCACTTAATGAGGTAATTTTATTTCTCATTTAAAAATTACCGTATTTTGACGAGTATATATGGTTGCTGTCAAGTATAAGACGCACCCCTATTTTGAGACAAAAAATTTAGAAAAAAACTTTTTTAATGGGATTGTCTAAAGATGCATTTTATTCGTTTTTTTTTTAATCAAGATTATGACAGATGGATGAATTGATACCTTTATTAAACTGAAATAATATCATTTCTGAATGTAAACTCAGAGGTCATGTGATGACAGTCGACAGAACATGGTGGCGATGACTCGTGTGTCGCTACTCTGATAATTTAGGTTCTCTAGCCATTTGGTTGAGGGACCATCTACTTAACGGACCACTGCACAGGTTGGTCCCTAGAGTGGACCACTACTGTAGATAATTTCACTGTAAAAATGGTTACATTTCGAGCATAAGACGCACCATGATTCTGAGCCCCAAAAAGTAGTAAAAAGTTTGCATTTTCTTTAAAAATTACGACATAGTCGCTTCCAAAAATTCTTGGGTGATCACCATATTTCTTTTAAATGTTCCTTAGTAAAAAAAAAATTGTGCAACTTATAATCTTCAAAATACGGTAACTATTATTTACCAATTTATAAAGTTAGAAACTATTATATGAAGGTTTGAAAGCACTTAATGAGTATTTTGTTGACATCTTGTTTAACATATTTATGTTTGCATATACATGTAAACAAATAAATTTTTTACTGCATTTAGTGTAAAAATTTTTATTTGGATAACAGTCATGTTAATTTTTGTGTTTTGTAATGAAACTGCTTTGATTTAAATGCATTTATGGTACAATAAATGAAGAGTAAAGAATTGATGTGAAATGATTATCTACACAATTGAATATTATATTGTTTATAATTGTTTAGGTAAAATGAAAAATATCTAAATACAAACTTGCTATTAAAGTAAAATTTTATAATAATTTAAAGAATTTTGTTAGTTTACTATACTTTTTATTTTAAATGATGATCTCTTTCTCAGCTATCATTAGGTGATCGAATAAATATGATAAGCAAAGCTCAACCAGAAGAGTCTTCATCACTATTATCAACAAACACAATGGTAGAAGTATTAATTCAAGGTCTTCAGAGTAATGACAAAGATTTATTGAATGTAAGATTATAAGTATTAATGAATTTTATTTTATACTTTTAAAAAATTTAAATGTTTCTCAATCTTTGCTATAATTTATATATAACTATATATTATTAAAATAATGGAATGAGTTAGAAATATGGAGATTTTCAATATTTCAAAGTTAAAATTAAAATTTGTTCAATATTGGATTTCAATTCAATATTTGTTCAGTGTTGATATATATGTATATATATAATAAACAAT
>NW_019384342.1:955421-958592 GCF_000671375.1 Centruroides sculpturatus
CCCCCCTAATTAATTAAACTTATATATAATAAAATCTATTAATTAAAAAAATTAAAAAACTATCGGAGGTCGTTTTTGACATCAGAAAGCAGCTTTAAATAACTTTACCGAAGGAAAATTGGTGCACTACAACTTTAGAACGATTAATTAATTTTGATAAAAAACTCCCATTAAAAAAACATTAAAAAGCAATTAAGCCTTAATCGAGCCTTATCAAAGGCTCGATTTTTTGCGATTTGATAAGGCTCATTAAAATCGCGATAAAATTTTTTCGCGCGGGTCAAAAATTTTGAAAAAATTTGGGGACCTAAAAAACATTCCAAAAATTGAAAAAAAAAACAAATTTTTTGGGGGGCCCAAACGCCCAGTTTTTTTAACGCTATAAACCTTGCTCGAGTCAGACTCGAGCGCGGCTCAGAAGGGGTAATTAATATGTAATTTGCTTCACTGTATCAAATTTGAAACAAACAGGAAAAAGTATTTGATAAGATTTAAATCCTGGAAAGATTCAATTAATTAAAAAATAATTTTTTGAAAAATTTTTTTTATGTATTTTATTTTGTGTTATCTGAAACAAAGTTATTTAATTAATTTTTAAAATTTTACTAATTTGAGATTTATATAATATGTATAAAAATGATTATTACTGTATTTTAGAGCAGTCTAGAGCAGGACTCAAATCCACAACAGCATACTTACTGTAAATGGCAGTTGGCTTTGTTGTTATAATGGGTTTTCGGAGTGTTATTTGTCTATTATATTAATTTGTTAAATTGTACAAATTTCAGTTTTCATGTAATACTATAACTCTCTTGTAACAAACTAAGGTTCATATAATAAAGAATTGAATTGAATATGTAATTTGTACTATAAATGTAAACAAATATAAAAATATATTTATAATTAAGATCCTTTAATTTTGTGATTAAATATATTTGAGTTTTTAATCTTAAAATTATTTGTGTGCATTTGAAAAAGTAAAACTATGAGATATTAATTTTGATAAACTTTTCTAAATATTTTTGTATTTTAATTTTTAGGAATCGTATAAAATATTTAAAATGGCTGAAAACTACTTTATTATTTCATACTATGTATGTTTCAAAGGTATGTATTGACTATATTAAATATTAATTTTGTAATATTTTACAAATTATTTTGAAAATTTACAAGATATCCTGCAAATAATTGTGTAGTGGTGCCTTGTACTTTAGATTTCATTCATTCCAGGAGGCCATTCTAACTCCAATTCAATTTTTACCATTAGCTAATAAATAATGGAAAGTGAATTAATTCATTCCCAGACTTTATATAACACTCATTTCTATAAATTTAAAACTGCAAATACACATAATTTAAGGTAAAAATAGCACAATTAAATGCTTTAAATAATAGATTAAAACATGAAGACAATAAATAAAATACTGTGTAATAAAATGAGAATTGCATTTACTGATCTCATATTGTGAATTTCAACATCTTAAACATGACCATCCAATCTGCCACAGGTGTACTGCTTAAATGCTTTCCAATAAGTTCCTTTTTCACCTCAATCCTAGATATTACAACCTTCCTCTTATTTCTTAAATGCTATGGTTTATAAGTAAAAGTTATATTGGGTCAAACAGAAATTTTTTGTGTATTTTTAACAGCTGTTCTTACTTTACACAGATGTGTGACTTAATTATAACAATTGTGAAATTTAACACATTATTGCTAATGCAAGATTTTATTGTTTGTTCACAAATTTATTTGAAAACTTTTTACTTAACATTTTGTTTGAAAAAATCAAGTTGAAATATCTTTAGATAAAAAGAACATCAGGCATATTGTACTTTGAGTTTTGGAAAAGATCAATAAAAAAAATTGTATTTTATATGGAGAAGATACCCCTAAACTTTGAATATATCAAATGTGTGTGGTTAAAAAGTTCCATTCAGGAAATTTTGAACTAAAGATACAAAATCTACAGTGTACCCAAAAGCTGTTGACAAAAAAAATTGCAGGAAGAAATTATTAAAAATTGACAAATAATATGTTATTTATATATATATATGCAGTCAAACCTGTATGTAACAGAACCTGTTTATAGTGAAAACCTGTCTTTAAAGGAAAATTTCTTTGATCCCTTGAATATTTTGCAAAAAGTAATGTAATTAACCTGTATCTAGCAGAACCTATCCAATATGGAAATGGAAAGGAAAATTTGGTATCTTTATCCAATTGAACATACATTAAACAAGAAGTTTACAAGCCTAGCATGTATAAATCATAAAAAGGTAAAAAAAAAATACATATATCCAATACAGAATAGCAAAATTGACTACTGTATTAGAGTAATTTTATTGGGATCTGAATGGAAAGTTTTTGAGTAGTTTTATTAACAATTGTTTTTACTTAATATAAATATGTGATGTAATTATAAATTGTGAAATTTAACACATTATTCCTGATGTGAGATTGCATTCTTTGTTTTGAAGCTTATTTTAAACTTTTTTTTTACATCACATTTCATTTGAATAAAAACAAGTGGAATGTCTGCAGATAAAATGCACATCACATATATTATGCATGCTTTTTAAGTTTTGTAAAGGATATCATGCTATACAAACTGTAAAAAAGTACTTTTACTGTGTATGGGGAAGATGTTTCTAAACTCTGAATGTGTCAAATATGGTTTTGAAAGTTTCATTTCGGAAGTTTTGAACCAAAGGATACAAAATGCATGGGCCCCAAAGGCTGTTTAGGAGAAATTGCAGAAATAAATTGTTAAAGATTGATGAATAACAACTCATAAATTTGCAACAAATCTTAGTGTGTCACAGACCTGTATTGTTGAAACATTTCATCCACTTGAAATGGTTGTAAAACATGCTGATGATTATGTTCTGCACACAGATTTTTTTTCACAAGCAAAAAAAAACAAACTGAATTGAATATAATTTTGTTGAAGGTTTTATTTTTTTAAATTGGTTACTCATTTTTATCTTAGAGAATTTTTTTATTTTTTTTTTAACTTATGAAAAAAATGAACTGAATTGAGTATAATTTTGTCAGATGAAGGTAGGTAGGTGTAAGGTTTTATTTTATTTTTTAAATTGGTTACTCATTTTTATCTTCGAGAACTTTTTACAGATGAATGAAAAAATTAAAGTTAAAATAAAAATATTT
>NW_019384342.1:960076-970033 GCF_000671375.1 Centruroides sculpturatus
TTTTCTTTGCCTTTTATAATTGTTCTGACCGTCGATTCCGGTAGATCAAACTTCTTTGCCAATTCACAAATTTTCATTTTTGTATCGAAGTCTTTAATAATGTTAACTTTACATTCCAAAGATAAAGTTTTTCTTTTCTTGTTTGATGCAGAAGAATCAGTTCTACTTTGTTTGGATGACATAGTAGAGTGTTAATATTAATCATATTCGTTATTGTAAACCGCGCTTAAGTTAGGCGCCATCTATTCATTTCTTTTGCATGTCCGACTATCAAAAGACCGCTTGGGATCGAGTCTGTTTATAATTTGAAAGGTAATCTTGTCAGTTGTATATACAAAAGGTAAATTGTTTACAAAATGAGTCTTTGTTTATTATCTGATAAATGTATACTTTTTTCGTCAATTGTTCACGATTGCAGATGCCTTTTGTGTAAAATCCAAGTCAAATGTATGTAAGCTAATAAATGTTCTCGTTAATCTTATCTCGCCTTTTGGTTCGTTCACGGTTACAAGAAATCATCACATAGAGTCTCTCAAGTCTCCGTAGATATAACAAACAGAAATAAATTAGACAAAATAAATTGTAGCTATGTGTCGATTCTGCACGACACATCCGAACCAGTAAGCTAAACATTAGTGTGGGGGGTAGTGAATAATCAAGAGTTGTGTGGCGCTCAAACAAAAGACGAATCGACGAGATTTGAAAATCGCGTAACTCCGGGTTCGCATAAGTCGGGGTATGACTGTATTCTATTTTATTCTATTTGCTGAATTTGCATGTTTAATTTTAGTACTTTATAATTTTTAGGATTGGTAAAGGATTGCACAACAAATTATGTACAATATATATCTTTATCTTTTTATAAAATTAAACTAGTAGTAATAAATCATAAAATTTTGATTACTTGAATAAATTATTTGTTCACTAACAATCAATAATGTACTTTTCTTAAATAGTGTTTTATTTTGAATTAACATATGCAAAGAATAAATTTGAATTTTTATTGTAAAGAACAAACTTTTAAAAAATACATTTCTGAAAATTTATTTGCCATTTTTAACTCATTATTTAAATTCTTAAATGTAGAAAGCAATAAATTAAAACAATATGTTTTTGGAAAGATTGTTATTTGCAAACAATTTATTTTCAATTTATAAATTAAATTTTTAATTATGTAGTGCCAAGAATTAGAAGATTTGCTTACACCAGTTAGTCATCTTCTAGCATCCAGGAGTGAGAGTTTTCAAAAGTTGCTCCAGCTCAAAGGAAGATTAAGTGTAATATTATCACAGGTATAATTTTATTAATTATAAATACAGCTTGTAAAATTTTAGGTTAATTACCTTTATTTCATTCAAATTCTTGCTGTTGAAATTTTGTGATTTGTTCAGATTTCATCTTTGTACTATCTCTAAAGATGTGCTGTTTAGCTCAAAAATACTAATGCATTTTTTGAATTTTTCTGTACTAGAGAAAGTAGCATGGAATAATTTCTTATATAATATATTTGTACAGTAGAGCATCAATTATCTGAATGTCAATCAACTGAAAGCTTTCCAGTTGGCAAATTTAAATTTCTGGTAGTGCTGTGGCGCTGCAATCTTTGGCTATGTCTTGGGCTACTCCAATATTATTTTTGTTGTATGGTGTGTGTGTATTTTAGCTGGCAGCACTAGCGCAACCATGAGAAGGTACTTAAGGACGTGCCAGGATTTGAATGAATTTCAACATGGGATAGCTTAATATATTTTTTCGTACATAATTGGTTATCCGAAAAATCAATTTTCTGAACAACCCCGGTCCCCAATTGATTCAGATAATTGATGCTCTACTGTATTTCCAAAAAATCTCTTTGTATCTATAAAGTGATTAAAAAGCCACTGTGCATCTATATTATAAATAATACAATGTAAATGCACAGTGGCTTTATCATTATTAAATTTATATTAAATATTAAATATCATGATCTACTTCATTTATAAATGTGTTATGACCAAATACTTGATTATCCGGACTAATTGGGGAGGAAGGTAGTCCAGATAAGGAAAAATCTGGATAATCGAAAATAATAATAATTGACAGTGAAAGACATGTACTGTAGCTTCAATATTATTAAATTATTTTTTATTAAGAAATCCAATTGCCAATTTTTGTTTAAAGCCAGCAATTCTTGTTGAAGCTGCTAAATCGTGAATATTTTTAAGACATATAAGTTGTCCTGAGTTACACTCTTCTTGGCTCTCAAATCACTTCATGGCGACATCTAAACATTCAGAATGTGTTGGACCAATATCTCTTACTTCGCAAATCTCTTCTTCGTCTTCTCGATCTTGTTCATCTGAGACAGATATTTCTTGAATTATTTCCTCTTCATTCAAAATTTGGAATCCAGGATCCATTGCAATTTAACCACTCAGTTACATCTTCTTCATTACATTCAGCACATATTGAAATTTGTGTTATTACTAATGCAATGTCTCCTGTACCACAGTGGCGTGCCGTCATTGGAAGCAGTGGAAGCCGCTTCCCTTGTATTTTCTAAAAAATAAATACATATTAATTTTAATTATATGAAAATAATCACACAATATTTTATTATAACTGCATTATGTATCTTATTACAAATTTCTATACTACACGTGAAAAAAAAGATAAGATTGCTATTGTATATTTGAATATTAGTGGCGGAGTGGAAGTGCTCGTATTGTCAGCATCCAAAAAGCCAGATTCACGCATGCGCTCTACAGAGCACCAACCTCACCCGGTTTAGCTGGTGGAAGCTAAACATATACCGCATCCAATTCTATCCAGGACCAGTTCTGGGCTGTTGGCTGCCCTCGCCTCATTATGTGAATCACAAGTAGATTTATAACTTAACCCAACCGATAAGAATTTACTGGTACGTTTTTATGATAGTTCTGTGTGCATTTTTATTTCTGTATAGTTGACAGGAGTTTAAAAAAATCCATTAAAATATTTGATATTTTTATTCCGCTCTCTGATTTTATATTACTTGTGGATTTCAATGTTAAACCAGTGATATTATGATTTCGTATATCCCATCTTTAAGGGGATGTAGAAAAAAATGTGTACAATTCTTGTATAATGTTAAAAAATTAACTGTTACTTTGGCAGCGCCATTTACAATTAAATTTAATGAATGAGAGAGGTACAGAAAAAGCTCTAGAATTTATTTTCCTTAAATTTACGATTTATGTATCCATTTGTCATAAAAATTTGTTTTGTCTTTCCATTTTTTTCCTGAGACTACAAATATTCGAGTACAAAGTAACCGGTTTCGACTTATTTCTACTTAAGAAGAAGTTAAATAATTAAGCGATTAGGGAATTGGGGACATAAACAAAACCCTGATGAAAGAGCTGAAATTTTGCTTAACCGAACCAATCTCTAGCCAAGTACAGTGGAGACTGATTTCTTTGTAATATTAGATGTAATAGAGAGAAATTTTTCCAGTTCAATGACAGTAACCGAAAAGTTGTAAATTTTGGAAATTTCCGTGGACCGTGGTCCTAAAACAAATGATGGACATTCTATTAAGTTTAACATATTTAGATTTTTACAGCTATGGTGAGAAATGTTTAAAATGTACATACAACAACCCTGTTGCGTCCTTTGAGGTATACTAGTGATGCGACAAAAGAAACATTTGGCATTGACCGATATCAGCACCCTCGGGATTTGGCAGCCCATGTGCTTGCACCTACCAGTACCATTGCTGATTCCATCCATTAATCACTCGTAGGGAGCTATTTGAATAAGTGGATTGTTTTAAGATTTAAAAAGTAAAGAAGATTTTATGTTATTTTTATGTATGTTTCTTTACAAAGCTATATTTAATTATAGTTTTCTTTAAAAGTATATTAATATAATTGAAGAATATTTTGTACCAGGTATGTACTGTACATCCACCACACTTTTTATTTCACCAAGTAAGTTTTTATTATTTTATTTATAATTTTAGCCCTTATATTGTGGCTAGCAATTAAGAATGTAATTGTGATATTAAAAATACATTTAGAGAAATCTACGGTTTTTACTGGCTTATCGAACAAACGATACGAATTAACCCTTGACCATCAGTGACGTGCATTATCTGATTGCCCCTGGAAGTCGGCTTCTTACAGAAACACAGCTTCCCTACTATCAAATGTCATGGCACGCCACTGCTATACCACTTTCTACTGTGTTTTCTACTGTGTTACTGGAATTTTCTAATGGTCTTTTCAAAATTTTATTCCATGATTTTCTCAAAGTTGATACATCTATAGAATTCCAACTCTCTGCTGCCATGTAGCAACAGTCTTTTAAATTTATTTTCTTATGGAAGCTGATAACTGGTTTCTTCGTTATTTTCGTCTGCTAGCAATAATCGTCGAAGCATCTGTTTTCTATACAAGCGTTTTACTGTTTCTATCACACCCTGATCCATCGGTTGTATTACTGATGCGACATTTGGTGGAAGAAATTTTACCGTGAACATTTTAACAATCTGGTTTAAATATTCTATAGATGGGTGGGACGGTGCATTGTCTAGTAATAATAATGTTTTTCCTCTTTTATCTATGGAGTTTTGACATTTTTTCACTTCTGGAATGAATTGCTTTTCATACCATCATTTAAAAATTTATTCATTTGTCCAGGCTTTTTTCTGATGGTCATATTCAACCGGAAGACTTCTGATATTTTTAAAGCATCTGGGGTTCTTTGATTTCCCAATGACAAGCAGTGGGAGTCTGTGTCTGCCTGTTGCATTGGCACACACCATAATGGTGACACGTTCTTTACTAGTTTTGTACTCTGGTGCAGTATTTTCACGCCTTGATGCTAAAGATTTGTTGGGTAGTTGTTTCCAATTTAAACCGGTCTCGTCAGCATTGTAAATAAATTCTTCGTCAAATCCTTCCTTCTCCACGAACTCCTTCAATGTGTCAATGAAAGTGTTTGCTGAAGGTATGTCAGCAGACAGCTTTTCCCCATGAACTTCAAGTTCCCTGATACCATGTCGTCTTTTGAATTTTTCTACCCAGCCCGAACTTGCTTTGAAGGTGGGATCTCCATTTAATTTTGTATTGAAAAATATTGCTTTTTCACACAATAATGGACCATATATTGGCTGGCCACATGATCTTTGTATGAACCACATAAACAAACACTCTTCAACTTCTTCATTTCTTGATTTTTTCATAACTTTACGCTCTGATGTTCCATCTTCTGACATTAAACAATCAGTAAACTTCATAATTTTTTCACTTTGTTTTTTATATCTGAGATCGTTGATGTTCCAACACCATATTTATTAGATAAAGAACGTCCAGACTCACGTTTCAAAGCATTGATTATATCCAATTTGTCTTTTAATGATAATACAACATGTTTTCTTTTCAATGACATATCGGTAATATTAAAAATAAACACTGTATTTAAATCGTGATGAAATTTTCAAGAAGCAAATGTTTGTATTAAATTTGGACTACATTACTACTGACCAGCACTAACACACTGCCTGTTGTTTAAAGGCCCTCTGGTGGTGCAAGAAGACAGATTTTATAAAATAAAAAGCAGTTGAAACTCAAATTTTTATTCATAAAAATGCAAACTATCGTTTTATGACGAGTAAACTTTTTTGTTGCGTTCATGGCTTTTAAGTACAGTAATGCATAAACCTTTGAAGCATGAGGCTCCTCTTACTGTGAGACTGTAGGCAGTGGGCCACATCACCCATGCCTTATGCTGCTCTTGGCCATAGAAATGATGTAATTTGAATGTAAATTATTTATAAATATGTATGTCAAATTATATTTTTATTACGATGCAAAATGTATTAAAAAGTTTACGACCACTGTGCCAGGTGAGACGTTGTTGGAACAAAAATAGTTATGCATTCCATCACATACATAAACAGTATTGCAATTCGCCAAGTGCAAATCAGCAAATTCGTAAAATTTTTGTTTATTTTGAACAATCCGGATAATCGAGGCTCTATTGTATCTAAAATCAAAAATATCAGCTATGGTATCTTAAGGAATTTTCCATAATTTTAATATTTTGACCTTGAATAAGTTCTCGCTGTTTTCCTACAGATGGCTTTACCAGAACTGCATGCGTGTAGTTTAAGATGGTGGCGCATCTGTAAGGAAGCTTGAAATTCAGTATATGTATTTCGCTGGAGTGTAAACAACTTTTTTTTCATAGTGTTAAACATGTTGAGTTTTGTGCCAAAAAAAAAGAGTTTTTGCAGGGAATTTTATTACACTATTTTATTAAAAAAAAATCTGCAGCTGAAGTACACAGAATTCTTGTTGAGACATGGCTACCATGCTCTGACACAACAAGAAGAAAGAGTTTAGACACTTCAAAAATAATGGTTTTGATGTTGAAGATAAAGAATGCTCTGGCACACCGAAAAGGTTTGAAGACAAAGAATTGGAGGCATTACTTCATAAAGATTCATGTCAGATGCTAGCTGAACTTGCAGAATCATTAGGAGTTGATTACACAACAGTTTTGAAACATTTGAAAGTATTAGGAATGATTCAAAAGCAAGGAAATTGGGTGCCATAAGAGTTGAAGCCAAGAGATGTTGAACAGTGTCTTTTCATGTGTGAAGAACAGCTGCTTCAACAGCAGAAAGGGGAAGGTTTTTTGTATCGTATCATGTGACTGGTGATGAAAAGTGGATACACTACGATAACCCTAAGAGTTGAAGATCGTGGGGTAAGCCCCGCCATGCATCAACATCGTCACCAAAGCCAAATATCCATGGTTCAAACTTCTGCTCTGCATCTGGTGGGATCAGCTGGGTGTAGTTTATTATGAGCTACTCAAACTGAACGAAATCATCATGGGAGATTGCTATTGACTACAATTGATGTGTTTGAGCTGAGCATTGAAGGAAAAATGGCTGCTATACAAGCAGAGACATGACAAAGTGGTTTTGCAACATGACAATGCTCGGCCACATGTTGCACAACCTGTGAAAACCTACTTGGAAATGCTTAAATGGAAAGTCCTACTCCACCCACTGTATTCACCAGACATTGCCCCTTCCGATTATCACTTGTTCTGATCGATGGCACATGGCCTGGCTGAGCAGCACTTCCATTCTTATGAAGATGCCAAAAAATGGATAGATTCTTGGATAGCCTCAAAAGATGTTATTTTTCTGACGTGGAATTCAAATGCTGCCAGAACAATGTGCCTGCGTGTAGTGGCTAGCGATGGACTTTCAGTGACATGTTTTTTACGGCTTTTTTTAAAATAAAGCATTAATTTTCACGAAAAAGCAGCGAGAACTTATTCAAGGTCCCAATATAATTCAAATTATTATTATTATAATGTAGAAAGGTTAAAGGTGAGAATTTCAATGTCATGTTAAACTTCATATTTCAGTATTGCTGCTTGTAATAGCATAAATGTTCAGCATCACAGCATTGATTTGTTAAGAAAAGCATAATATATTACACTAGTTTTTCATTTTCAGACTTTTCATAAAAATTTTTCAAAAATTGTGTTACTAATAGAATATCCTAGGATCTGATAGATGTTAGATGCTGGCAGTGCTATTAGTCATAGAATTTTTAAATTAAATCAAATAATTTTAGTAACTCTTATTTCAATGTGCAATGTCTATTCCAAACTCCTGGAATTTTGGGATTGCTATTTTGGACAGAATCCTATATCTAATTTCATAATTTAATATGGGACATTGTTCTCTAGGCTGATCAATCCCATTGTGGATCACTCATAATTGGTGTAACTGTGACTGATAATGTATCCTAGTATACCACTTTCATTTCAAAATTGTTATGCAATTATTCAGTTTTTTTTAAGTAAACAGGTTTTAAACACCATTTAAACCATTGAAAGTATACATATTATAAGCTGCTTATTGTCATCATTTTGGGACTAACCTGTACTGATGACATTAACCTACCCTACTTTAAGCTTAATAACTAATTGATGACACTAAAGTTAATGGAATTCCTGTTTTTATTGTTTTAATGTGTTTTTTTAATGTTAGAACCAATTAGAAAATATAAAACTTGGAAATTATTACAGTAGAATGTCATTTTAATGGATTTTTTTTTCTCCAGGTCCCTGCCAAATCAGTGTAATTTTACTTCTTTTTAGTGGATCCGTAACTCAGAATAACAGATTTTTTTTTCTAGCTCCATCTTTGATAAGCATCATATTTTTCAACCTTTAATTAATAATTGGATGTTTCTGAATACTGAATTCAAAATTATGGTAACCGTAATGATTATAGGCTTAGTTTGCACAGAGTATAATGTACTCTGTGCAAACTAAGCCCATAATCATTACGGTTTTTATTGCTAACATTGCAGTCATGCATTAGTTCCCTTCTGTAGCACATTGATTAGTGGAGGGAAATTACTTCCAGCTTAACACTTCCAGATATTCCATACATACACATTTTTATTCAAAATAAAAATAAATAATAGAATATGCTAATTATTATCAGTCATTTTAGAATTAGCATGTCCCAAAATACTTACACTATTACTCACTTATAAAACTATGTTTATTGTAATCAGAATTTTAGTTAGTTAAGAAATATCTATTTATTTGAGGATAATGTTGTCTTTTTTCCACTAAGAGCCTCAAAATGTTCCTAACAATTGATAATGATAAGTGAAGACAGTTTTAATCATTATTTGCTCACAGTAAATGTTGTTTAAATTGGTGGCATTTTCTTACTTTAATTACTATTGAAGTAATTCATCATATAATTGTTAATGATGAGATTCTACTTTAATTAATTATAATTATCATTTTAATGGATTGCTCAGGGCACTGAAAATCATTTGTTGTTCCAAAAATCTGTTATCTCACAAACAATGGATTTCTCACATTCCTGGGAAAATATCTGTTGTTTGAAAAAATTTTTGTTTTTTAAACCCCCTTCATAAAAAAAACACCTGTACTTGAAATTATTCAGTCTTGAGATTTCTATCATTTATTTTATACTAGTAGCCTGGGACGCCCCCTAGTGGGCGTTATTTACAAATTTCCATGAGGCACGGTTCCTTTGACTTTTGTTCCTATCAATATGCTGTACAGCTCTGTTAAAGTCCCAATGGTAAGATTTACTCTCCGAATGAAGAGGTGGCGACCCCCCCCAAACTGTAGCCCCTGTGCGAACAATAAAGTCAAAGGAACCATACCCCTACTTGCGACCCTTCACGAGATATAAGCCCCTGAAATAATAAATTCCTATTACAAATATACTGAATTATTTATGGGCCAAATGAATAATAATAATTTATATTGTTAATTTAAATAAAAATTAAAATCGTTAATTTGAATGTTTGAAATATGACACATGATAGGGGCACCTCTAGTGTCCGTTATCAAACGGTTACGCGGACAGACACCCATTGAATGGGTTATATATATAGATTTGCATTTTGTCAAATGCCACAAACACAACTACCCAAACTTATATTTACTCGTGTATTATATTATTAGATAGATGTAGAATGAAGTTTTCATACTGCTTTGTTTCGAAACTGTCTTAAAAGTTGAGAAGTACAATAGGCCTAATTGATATTTTTTTAGTTTGCTCTATTGCTACTTTGTGTGTGGTCTACTCTGAAAGATTCTAGACATGGAAAATGTATCTGTACAGAAACATCTGTTGTATATGTAATAAACATTTACATAAGATACGTCACCAGGGCCCGTTGAATGGGTTATATATATAGGCCTCTAGGGGCAGACAATCTGGACATTTGTCAGGGGCGGCATATCTAAAGGGTGGCATTTTGGTTGTGAATGTGACAAAATATTTATAAATTAAATACTTAATTAATCGAAATTTATATTTGTCGATTTTTTCTGTGACTAAAATTACCATGCAATTTACATTTCATATTTATTATTTTTGCCTAAAAGCTAAGAAAATATTTGCATTCC
>NW_019384342.1:973050-981935 GCF_000671375.1 Centruroides sculpturatus
CAAATCATAATCAACTGTATCTCCATAGCGTGGCACAGGGCGGAGGAAAGTAGTTTGGCTGCTCATCCACTATTGGTCCAGATTCTATCAATCTTGTTGCGAAACGAGTCGGCGACGACGTTTTAAGAGCTCTTTTATACGAATGTTGCTACAATTTTTTCGCTACGTTATAGGAATTTCCATTATAGGAACACACGTTATAGGGGGGTCGACTATAATATAAATAATAGAGCAATGCCTCTGATAATTCAAAAAAATTATAGCAAAAAAAAATTTAAATACATATTAAAGTTATCTTACATCCTATTTATGTGATTAATATTATACATAAAATGTATTAATAGGTAATATATCTAAAATAGATCAAATTGCTTAAATATACAGTGGGTGATCGGTTAACGAACATAATCTGTTCCAAGACTTTGTTCGTTAACCAGTTATCGATTTACCATAGGTTTTTATGGGAAGTTGATTAATTCATTCCGGAGACTCCAAAAAATAAAAACTTTTTTACTATGTTTATTTATATGTAATAGTAAAAATACACATATATGCAGTCTTGCATTTTTATTAGTCATGTTTTTTCTGTTTGTGGGAGTTAAAGAATCTGTCCAATGTCGATTGCTTTTCTCTTTCCTTCAGGATTTTTTGGAAGTAATTAATAGCATTGTATTTGTAGAGATCCCCAACCCCATTAACCGTATTCAGGTTTGTTTGCCACTTGGATGATCATTGTTCTGACATCCCTAGCATTCTTCTGTTGTCAGATCAGTTTCAGGTTCCATTATGAGTTCTAAAATGCTTTTTATTTCTACATTAGCAGCTTGAGATTTCTTGATATATCTTCCATAGTTAAGATTGTGCCTACTGTAGACCTGTTCAAGCCATACTGCCTAGCAACATCAGACATCTTATGCCCACTTTCTACCTTGGCTATTATCTCTTACTTGGTTTCTACAGTGAGCACAGTCTTCACACTCCTCTTTTTAGGCTCCATAATATTATCACTTTCTTTTTTAAATAAAACATCCAGAAAAGCACTTACAAAAATTCAGAGAACAGAAATCAACTAGCCCACAAAAAAGTATTTAAATGCAAGGCCCGGATGAAATTCGAAATTTGGTATTAAAACGTTAACGAATATCCGATGGAACAGTTAAACTTTCACCTTTCGTAAATAAACCCCAACACAAAACTTAACAAGTACTCGTCCGACAGTCTTGCAAAGACTATAAAAAATTATTTGCCAGAAAGGTAAACAAAAAGTTGAAATTACAAGGGAGAGTTTCAAAATTAGGAGAAATACTATCAGATCGGTATCAGGTTGAGTGTTGATGTTGATGTCTCCTGCATTCCAAAAGGTTTCAAATTGTCTATTTGGAGAAAGAGCCTACACGGCTAATATCTCCATATAAAACTGTGTAGAAGAAGAAGAAGGAGGTTTTGAATTGTTACCTGAAGACAAGGGAAAATCAATCGGTATTCGTTATTTTCTGTCGCTTCTTTTTATGTTTGTTCAGTAAAAGTGTTCGTTGTCCAATCATAAAAATCTTTCATGAAAGTATTCGTTATCCAATTTGTTCACTATCCGATCACCCACTGTATTTTATTTTGTAGTAGGGACATTTTGATATTTTAGAAATTTGGAATATCACAATTGTCAAGCTTTTATTCTCTGTAAAAATAGAAAGCAATAAAGAGCAAATATCAAAATCATAAATGTATATAATGAATTAAGATATGGTATTTATGACCATATCTGATGCCATTTTGCATCTAAGCATTTTTCCAGTAATTAATGTATCCAATTTATTTATGATAAGTTTAACTTGTAATGCATAAATTTTAATAAAAGGATAGATTAAAAATTATTATTGCTTTAAGAGAATGACCAAGAAACCACTAAAAACTTTCTTTGTTTGAACTATTTATGAAAAAAAGAGAGAAAGTAAATTTAGAATAATTAAACATATTCAATGAAATGATATAATTATTATAAAAATAGTCCAAATAAATAAACCACTCATTTTATTTTTTAAAAATCTACAATAAGTGTATTTAACTATATTAAAAAATTTATTTTTATCATTTTGGTACTATTGTATTCTGATGACAACATTAACTATATAGTCTTATTTACCTGCTTAGGGTAAATTCTGGTTGTATTGACTGTGGCATAAAAAGCTATGCTATAAAATTATAACTGAAAGATTTATTGTTTTAGTTAATCATTATTTATCCTGCTGTTCTTTAACAACATATAATTGAAAAAATGCCACAGTTTAAGCTTCTACTGTGAACAAATGAGAATTAAAATGATGAACACTTAATGACTGCATGTTATAAACAATATCATCTTTAAATTATTGTGTTGATGCAAAAGTTTCAAGAATTTTCTAGACCTCTAGAATATTTGAAATTGTTCTCTGACAAATGGCATTTAAAATCCTTCATTTACAGTCATAAATGAAAAGATATTCTGTGTGGCATATTCAACTTTTTAAATATGTTGAGTTTGCCAATGTTTTCTAATGAACAAATTCACATATATGCCCTTTACAATTACCAGTTTAGTATAAAAGCAACTGAATCTTAATGCCATATGGTGCAGTAATCTCTAAATCTACAATTTACAATTGCACAGCTTTAAATTTACTGAACCAATATGAAGTTGAAGATAAACCACATTCAGGAAGGTCTTCTTCCATCGTATTGGTTGATGAGCTGCAGCAGCTGTTGGAAGCCAGTCCATGCCTAACCAGGCGGGAAATGGCAAGACGGTTGTGACCAGTCAGTCCGCTGCCATTTGAAAGGTCTGCAAGATCTTTATGACAATGCAAGACCACACGTGTCAAGGTTGGTTCAACAGATGCTACTTGATGTTGGCTGGAGATGGTTCTCCTTCATCCCCTGTAGTCCTGACATTGCACCATCCAACTGCCATCTCTTCACTCCAAGCAACACTTCTTGGATGGAAAGCAGTTTACTGATGATGATACAAAAATTATTTTGATTGAAAGAACTGAAAAATCAGCTTACGTTTTATTTAGCAAGAATCCAAGGTGAAAATTACATTTACACCTTCCCATGGATATGTGTAAATGTAATGATAATTATTTTTGTTTTTGAAATAAATGTTACAGTATAAAACTCTAGAAAATTCCAGAAACTTTTGCATCAACTCAGGGTGAAGCAGCTAAAAATTAAATAAATAAAAAAAAGCCTCAAATAAACAGCTAGATTCCTTGGCAAGATACTACTAAGTTTGCCATCCAGTCTTTGCTTACCACACTAATTATATAAGAATTTGTTTAATTAACTAACAGTATTGACCCCATTTAAGAAAATGAAATTGTCCATTTTCATGACTTGTAGTGTAATCTATGATGAAACTGATCTTGTGGTTTGGTTTAATAGTTTTTTGTAGGATGTATATTTTTAAGTTATTCCAGTGGATCAGGTAAAATGACAACCTATGCTTGCTTTGCTAATGTGGTGTTTTTCAATTATATTCATATTTATTATTTTTACTTTTGCATTGTTTTTTAGGCCTAGAACTATTATGCGCTTAATAAATGAAATATGCTTTTAGGCATTTTTATATGTACTGTCAAGGAAAAAAAGGAGGCAGTATTTGCTTTACAGGTTGGCTGTAATTTATCAAGCATGTTTCACTAATGTAACAGGTCATAATCTTTCATATGACTTGCATATTTTTATACTAAGTTATATCTATCAGTAAATCAATGTCAGAACTAACTTTTTATTTTTGTTATCCAGATCAGTGCTGCTCAAGAAACATTAATTTAGAAATATTTTTAAACAAATTTAAATTAAAAACTCAGAATATAACAAAACCTGTTTCATATGAATTAAAAGCATTAACAGTGAATGATAATAGTAAACATCTGTATCAGTCATTTTGGTTGTCAATAGCCACTAAATTAAGGTAACATTAGCATGTTTGTATCATAATGTACAGTACATATAAATTCTCAACAGGCTGTAAGATTTTATGAATTGATTCATTGAGATGGTATGAATAAAAGCCACCTTTTTTTAATTGATACTTTTACAAGTGAATTTAAAGATAAATATTTTGTTTAACACAAATTGCAACATGGCTCTTGATTTAGAATTTTTTCTATCTTACATACACTTTCAAGAATATGAAGAATTTAGTGTCCCCCTTATTTTGATGAACAAATTTTGTTAAAACATTTATGCCCTCTGCATTTGTTCAGAATTACTGAAATATGAAGTTTCATATTGATAGGATGACGTTAACCCCTGCCAATTGAGCACAAAGAATGATTGATATGGGAGATATTAAGCAACAATAAAAAATTAATAACTAAGAAAGATAAATACTGTACCAAAATCTTAATAAAATGTTGTCTATAACATTCAATTTTAATATTAGAAACTACAGTGGGTGATCGGTTAACAAACACTTTCGTGAAAGATTTTTATGATTGGACAATGAACACATATTCGGATAACGAACACTTTACTGAACAAACATAAAAAGAAGCGATGGAAAATAACGAATACCGATTGATTTTCCCTCGTCTTCAGGTAACAGTTCGAATCCTTCCNGTTTATTATTGTTCATAACATAATAAAATATTCTTTAAAAATATGAATAATTTATAAACTTTTTACCAAAATGTTGTAATCTATTTTCCATTTATAGATGGAATTAAGAAAATATGGGACATCAGAAGTATCAACTGAACCTCTCATTTTACATCAAGAAGGTAGATGATTTATTTGTTACATATTAGATATTTAAATCATTTATATAATGAAATTCCAAGTTATAAAAGCAATCTAGTCTTTTTTAGTAGTAAAAACAAAATTTTTTATTGTATCTTCACTTTTTCTTCAAATCATTCTCAATCGTTTATTTAAAATTCATATTGTTCACTCTAATGTCCAAAAATATATTCAATTTGATCCAAGAAAGTTTTCTTGCAAATACAGTCAACCCACCTTAAAATGAACACCAATAAAGTAAATTTTGCTGTTGCCCTGCAAAATGCCATTGTCACAAAGTTAGTTTTCACGTGATAAAGCAAACAAAAATTTCACAGTTTGGTTTAACAAGCTCCAGAAAATTACCTTCACAATCCCCCAAATAACCTTATTTCCAATAAATTTTGCTTTTTGAAATGAACAATAAAAAGTGGTACTGCAATAAATATTACATTATGAGTAGACTAGATTTTCTTCTAGTAAACACAAATAGGTTCATTCTCCATTTGTAGAGTAATTCAAACACTTGGATTTAGTGGACTATTCTAATATACTCAGAAAGTAAGAGCTTAAGTTTAAGGATGCCTACCCTTTAAATGGATGAGGCTCCAGGCAAATACATGCTAGTTTGCATATCAGGGAGTGCATGCAGTGAAGCCATGTTTGGCTATTTTGACTTCTTTTTTACTCTTTTGGCTATGCATGCTATACCTGCACAATAGTGCCAGGATTGATCAGGATTTTACTTGACAAAAAGTGATGATTCTGCAAACAAGAGAGAGACTGATAGTGATATTCAGCTGTCTAAGCCTTTCAAGGATGCATTGGATGAATATCTAAAGATGATAAATGCAATTGGAAAAAATATATACAGTAAGACCCCACTTAACACAGGGGATGTGTTCCTAGATGACAAAGCGCTAAACAAGGTCATTTTAACATAGGGAAACACACGACAAAAAAACAAAAAAATTTTACTTAATAAGTTAATCTAGTATCAAAACATTTGATTCAGCATGACACACAGCCTTGGAAAAACACCACAGATAAAAATTATTTCTTTATTTTGTACAAACAAAATAAATATATTGAAAAATATAAAAACAAAAAAATTTTACTTTAGAAGTTAATCTAGTATCAAAACATTTGATTCAGCATGACACACAGTCCTCAGAAAAACACCACATAAAAGTACCAGTGCTTCCAGCTAAAACACACACATTAACAAAAAAAAAAAATATTGGAGTAGCCCAAGATATAGCCAAAGATTGCAGCGCCACAGCACTAGCAAAAATTTAAATTTGCCGTCTGAAATTCTTTCGGATAAACGATGCTGTACTGTAATCTATAAGAAATTGATGCCAAACTTTTATGCATCTATTTTATGTTTATGAATAATTATTGTATTTTGTATAGGAAATTAAATTTTCAACGTATTTTTAAAAATATCATTTATGTTTTATGTTTCTTACGTGGTTTTTTTCACTGGAAATGGTTTTTACCATGTGGTCCTTTTGGTCCTTCATTTTGTTTTTAGACCAATAAAGTATTCTATTCTATATTCATAAAAATATGGGATGAGATTAAAAAACAGAAAAAGTATTATCTTGTGAAAGCAGAACATATTTGAATTCAGTTACATTGATGTAATTAAATTCTTCCGTAATACTGTATGAATGTAATTTTTTATTTAATTTAATTAATATTCATTACTTTATCTACTGCTTAATTCATAATTTTTTTATAAATACAAGCAAAACTATCTGTGATGTAATAAGTATATCAAATAGTTAGCTTTATATATTTATAGATATCAGAAACTAAGTTACATATATTTGTCATTTTTTTAATATATATTATATTTGATTATGTTGATTTTCAATCAACATTTATTTATTTATTTTTTTATATATAAATACATATATATATGAGAGTGTTTGTTTGTTTGCTATGCATGCCTAGACTGTTTGACCAATTGCTACAAAATTCAGAAGTTACATTCATATACTTTTAATTTAGATCATGTCATACATCTCACACCAAAATATTGATGGATTTCTACATACCAATTTCAGTCGACATCAATTTTCTAGCTTTACATGTAATACCATCTATTGGCAAAAAATTTAAGAAACTAATAAATTAAATATAATTCTTACAAAAAAGGATATAATTTTTAAAATATATATATTATATTCACTTAATTATTGCAACAATGATATAGTGTGAAGTAAACATGCCATTATGCCATTACTGTGACAGGTAGCACATTGCACTTGTCTTTGTGGAGTAAAGTAGGGTTTTGCCCATGTACATCATACTTTTCCTGTTAGCAATAGGGTCATGCCAGTTATGTATCTAACTCCTTTCAGGACAAAATTTTTGAATTGAAATAATGTGACTTTTGGTTTTCATTGGAAGTTTGGATATAGTTAATTGGGGCCTCCTGCACCTAAGTTTTCTGTATCTGATCTTGGCATTCATGTATCTAACTCTGTTCTCGAGATTAGGGATAGACAGCAGACAGACAACTGAATTTATAGGTATACAATTTTTTCAAGAAGCAACTCAATAAATACCTCCAGTAACTAAGTGGATAAAACCATTGAACACCAGAAGTCAGTTGTGGGTTTGCATGTTGCCAACAGACTGGCCATATGCAATTTTCTGGATTTTCTTCACATTAGTAACACCCAATAGGGGACAGCTTTACATAAGTCTTCCCAAGATGCATCCTCCTTGGCAGATCGTTCATGTGTCACATTGCCATAACCAAATAAACCAAACCAATTCTAATAATTTTTTTATAAACGTGATATTCATGTAGACTTACTTAATTACCACGAAACTGGACACCCTGCCCCTCCCCAGATTTCATCTCCCCTTATTAACTCATAAATCCATTGCCCCAAACTTCCTTCACTGATACTGCTTAAAGATGTTCTAGCAATTTCATCATGATAATAAATAGGAAAAATAAGCATTTTTCTTATTTATTATCATGGTGAGATTGTTTCATCCAAAACTTCCTGTAGTTGTAGTCTGCATAATATACTGTACACTTTATTCACATGTTGAGTCTTACTTTCAAATCTGCTTTGACTATTCTTATATCACAATTTTCAAAAGTTTCCTTTACTTAGATGTTTTTGCTGTGCTTTACTTGTTCAACCTGGTTTCACCAGTTTTTTTTTTATAGGATCACATAAAAGCAATTATTCTTGCATTTTTACAGGATTTTTTATTTAAACTAGTTTTATATGAAGTCTTTCAGATGTCAAGGTTAGCAACTTTCATCACAATCTATCCAACATGGATCACTTTTTAAATATTAATAGTAGAACAGTATTAATGAGTAGTCATTCATCCTCACTTCTGGAAGAAGGTCAATGACTACTTTTGGTCAAATTAACTTAAATCCCCTTTTGCAACAGTCCCTTCTTTCTATTGGACCCAGTGGTATGGTGACATTCGAATATGAAAATTGCATAAGATGAGATTACTGGCCATTACAAAATATATTTTCAAGGGTGCCAAGTTTAAATAGTTGTTTTCTTTTTCATGAAATTTGATTTGTTGGTGGAATACCATTTGATATTCAGCTATGAATGAAATAGTTTGTTACAGCTAACATTAGAAAAAAATGCATTATCTTAAAAATTTAATGTATTGTATTTTCAATTGCTATCTACTTGACCAATGAAATTGTGCCATTTTGTACTACCTGAGTATTGTAATAAATGTGACAATGATAGGCTAAAATAACCAAATTCTTTATATGGTTTTCATTTGAATGTTTGTTATATTATAGTATTTGATTATAAGTACAAAGGTTATCTTATGTAAGGGTTTATCACACTGAGTGACCAATCTAACCCATTTAAATTAAAAAATTCTTTATTCCTCTACTGTACACAATTTAAAGAAATTTTTTAATGTGTTAGATTGTTCACTTGGTGTGATAAATCCTTACCTAAGATAATTTTTCTAAATCTAAATCAAATACTTTAATATAATAGAAGGGGTAGAAGTATGAAATAATTCTAATGTTTGTTTTTATTTTTTTGCCTGAGAAATGCTTGGCTTACCTGCTTATATATATATATCAAGCAGCTGCCTCTTTGGAT
>NW_019384342.1:987083-1005983 GCF_000671375.1 Centruroides sculpturatus
AGCTGCCAAGTTTTGATCGACCACAGATCCGGTCGTTTGCGTCGCACAGCATCGGAAAGACGACGAAGGACCTCCTGGTAGTACTCCTTTGTGATGGTTTGGCCTCGTGGTGCGTACTCACGATACACCACCCCACAAGAGTGGAAAAAACTGTCAACATGATCTTGATATTGCTGCGGATCTGCTGCGCTTTTTTTGGCCTCGAGGATCGTCCCCAAAAGCCTGCTGAATCTTGCGAATGGTTTACGCTTCGATATCGCCAAGGTTTTTGGCAAAATTTGATGTAATATCGCTGCTCACGTTGTTCAGTCATTTTCCAACTTAGTGGAATCCGATGAGAGCTTGCTACATGTCCTCACTCATAGACCAACTGCCAACGACTAACGCTTCCTGCAGGCGGGAAAATTTCAGGGCTGTGCATGACTGTTCCTTCCACAACTCCACCGAAAGAGGCCTCCCGTGCATCATTGGTTTACGCGGAAAAAATAAAAGTCCGATACTTTTTGAACAGACCTCATATTTACGAAAGATGAAAGTTTAATCATCCCATCGTTAACGTTTTAATACCAAATTTCGAATTTCATCCGGGCCTTGCATTTAAATACTTTTTTGTGGGCTAGTTGATTTCTGTTCTCTGAATTTTTGTAAGTGCTTTTCTGGACATTTTATTTAAAAAAGAAACTGATAATATTATGGAGCCTAAAAAGAGAAGTGTGAAGACTGTGCTCACTGTAGAAACCAAGTAAGAGATAATAGCCAAGGTAGAAAGTGGGCATAAGATGTCTGATGTTGCTAGGCAGTATGGCTTGAACAGGTCTACAGTAGGCACAATCTTAACTATGGAAGATATATCAAGAAATCTCAAGCTGCTAATGTAGAAATAAAAAGCATTTTAGAACTCATAATGGAACCTGAAACTGATCTGACAACAGAAGAATGCTAGGGATGTCAGAACAATGATCATCCAAATGGCAAACAAACCAGAATAAGGTTAATGGGGTTGGGGATCTCTACAAATACAATGCTATTAATTACTTCCGAAAAATCCTGAAGGAAAGAGAAAAGCAATCAACATTATGGGGGTTAAAGAATCTGTCCAAATGGAAAAAACATGACTAATAAAAATGCAAGACTGCATATATGTGTATTTTTACTATTACATATAAATAAACGTAGTAAAAAAAGTTTAATCGGAGACTCCAAAAAATAATCAAATTCCCATAAAAATTGATAATTGGTTAATGAACAAAGTCTTGGAACGGATTATGTTCGTTAACTGATCACCCACTGTACTGTGCATGGGTTTTCTTTTTCTTTTTTTCAATTTAGATAGAACCTTTGATGGTCTTGCACACACACAATGCAAATTCCTTTTGTTCCTCAATCATACTCAGTAATCTAAGAGCTGTTAACATGTTAAGTGTTGTTTTTACATGTTGAATGATATTCCTGGAGACAACTTGTATTTATCTGTATCTTGGAAAAGAATCCTCTACTTTGAATTGATACAAAGCCATCAATAGTCTCATTGATTGATTTTAGAGAAAATAAGGTAAACAAGTATGCTACTACAGTGAAAAAGAAATTAAAGTTACCAAATAATTTGCTATCCATTTCTTCAGGTACAGGAATAAATTTCTTCCCATACATTGATATTCTCTGCTCAAATTGACCAACATTTTACTTTTTGTTTGAAGGTCATTGTAGTCATCAAAGAGAGATAAACTGCCAGTTCAGATAAATACCACAAGTGTTGCCTATGCTGCTGTAGAAATGATTGTAACTATCTCTGCTTCTTGAAGTTGTTAAAATCTTATGAAGAGATCTTGATTCGGGGCTTTTACAGCCATGGTTTAACCTCTTGTATGTTATAAAATAAAACAGCCAGCCTTTTCCTCCCAATCAAAAAACACTATCCATTTAACTGCATAATTCATACAACATAGTGTAAAGGCGCACAAATATATCTAACATTAACACAGCTCCATGTATAATGACCAGTCCAGATTGTTTTTGACACATTGATACTCAAGTCAACATGGGTTAATATTCATTGATTACAGAGAAATTAAATATGGACATGTTTTTGAGTGAAAAGAAAAATCTGTGGGTGTCTGAAAATAAGGGACACTAATGAATGCTCAAATTCTTGATGATGATAATTTATATAAAAATGATTAACACACATTTGGTTTTTTGAGAATTCATGTATTATGCTAAGTATATTATTTTTCTGTTTGAAGGAGTAAACCTTCTAAATTAATTTTGATAAAATTTACTGAACAAAAAATAATGTTTTTATTTCTTATAGGATTTATTTGTATGATTTAAATTTTTCAGGAGGATTGGGACAAAATGGAAGTTGAAGAACACGAAGACGATACCAGTGGCAGCGAAAGTGATGCCAATGACCGATTGTGTACATAAATACATTATACATATATATATATTTTTGGGAACCTTTTTATGATACAATTCAATGGGCACAATCGTCATCTGAAAGCAAAACTTTTAACATCAAATTTTTGTGTATAAAAAGATAAAATAAAATCATTTTGTTGCCCAATTGATTTTGCTTTTTTTTTTACAAAACATTTCATCATGATTTTTTCAAAAATGAAAATTTTGATAATTTCGATGATGTTTCACTAGATAAATTAGTAGTTGAGTTCTTTCTCTTCTTACTATTTTGCTCATCATTATCCTGTCTTCTCTTTGCTGTTGAATTCTGAAATATTAAGGACAAAGAATTATCCAGATGTTTTAAAATCCTTGCATGGCACTTTCAAGATACCAGCTGAAAATTTAAGAATATGGATTATACTAACTAGGTTTATTATTATAACTGTGTGAATATCGTTTGCAATGAAGATTTTATATGAATGGGATCTGAAAAGGGCCAAGCAAGTAGTAAAGTAGTAATAAATATAGACTGTTGTAATTTCAAATGTTAATTCTCTCACATTTTCATCATGTGAACAATAAAAGAAAAAAAAGCAGTCAAAACAAATCTTTTAGTACAAAGGATAAATTGATACAAGAATCTGTTTAAAAATGTTAAAATACTTTTGCTATCAAGAGTTATCAATGTTCTATTCCAGTAGTAATAGTAGTAGTAGTAGTAAACAAATTGGGGATATATATAGATTAAATCAGAAAATCTATACATATATAATTTGTATATATTTTAACATTATATTACATAACATTATTCAAAATAATTTGAGTATAAAAATAAATTCAAACTCATTTATCATCATTAACATTTGTAAAAATGGAAGAGAAAAAGTTTCAAACCTGCTTCTCCTCTGATCGTATTTTTTTAAAATTTTGTATTGCAATCTTGACTATTTCATTTTCATCCAGTTCAGGATTCTCTTCACTTAATATTTTTTTATTTTCTTCCAAAAATTTTTTAAAATTAGACTGTTTCTCCATTTCACCTTTATTAGTTGCTGTATTTTCTTTCTCAGGAAACAGTTTTGTTTGCTTACTTATCTGAAAAAAAATTCACACTTAATTTATATACTTATCCCCAAAATATTATAGCTAGACTTAAGCAACAAAATGTGATATGACTTCACCATTGATATAAATTTTATTAAAAAATTAACTTATTTAATGTAAATATCTTGGCAACCAAAATTTATAACCAAATTGTAAATATTGCTTTTTGTAAATGTTTTTTAAATTCAAATTTTATAAATTAAATGTATTTGATAATTAAATTAAAACCAATGTTTCAGCATTAATTATTTGAAAAGAAATGATCATTGTTCAAAACAAATAAATTCTTAAAATACATAAATACAATAAAGAATACTTAAAATAAATATATGAAATAACTTAAGTCACACAACTGTTTTCAAAATATGAGGATGACAGTTCGAAGGTTTGCACAATACTAATTTTCAAGAACTAAGAATATGTAAATGATAAAAAATTGAAAACTTTGCATGTAACTGAACAATCTTTCAATAACAAATAAATAAAAAAAAGAGTTATTTTCAGCAATATATATATATATATAATTAAATTCTAATATCCATTTGATTTTGCTTTTAAACTGTAATCTCTGATTGCTTGTTTTGAAAATGAAATGTAATCTGTATCAAATAATAAATTTCCATGTAGTTTTGTGAGATAAAATAGATCACATATCAATACAATGAAATTATCTAAAGAAGCAATGAAAACTAATTAATTAAATATAATAAAATTTTAAAAATCTTTACCTTTGATTTTTTTGGATTGTTATCTTCTGAGACTTTTGAATTTCTTTTAATTACATTTTCCAATATATTATCAATTCTAACATTACTTTGTTGTTTTTGACTATAAGTCTGAAATAAATTTATAATTTAGTTCATTAAATACATTGAAATAAATTTTTAAGAATGTATATTTATTTAACTCAGAGAAAAATTAAATTAACATAAATTTATTATGAATTAAATAAAATAGATCAGTATAAAATTATTCCTTACAATAAAGAAGTCTGTTTTCTTATAAAAACAATCTGAAGATATGATTTAATCTTGGAAATATGTATCATACAGTTTACAATAATTTTTAAAATCATTGAACAAACTGTCACTGTTTTAGAAAATTGAACAGCTTAAATTGGTTTAATATGTTATTAAATTTAATAATTATAATTACATATATAGAGAGATTCTACCTCTATGCCAAATTACTTGGTTATTTAATACTTATTTAATAGCAGTAATGTAACCTGATTTAATCTGGTAATTGTTTGGCTTGAACAGTTTGCTCGATTTTTAAAAGTTATCATTCCTGAAGGGTATCTAACTCAGTACCGGATTTCCCGGGGTTGTTTGCCTTTGCTAAGCTTGGCAAGCAGTTTTGATCTGTTCTGAAGAAATGTCCATCTCCAACTATCTTGTTAGAGAAAGATAAAAGATTACATACAAGTTTATTCCCACTAACTTACATTTGTGTCCCCTCTCAATTACCAATCTGGCATGTTTTGTTGAAAAACTTAATGATATTTCTTTAACAGAAGACAGAATAGCTACCATGCTTGCTTATGATAACATATCCTTATATCAACTTATAGCTATGTTGTGATACAATTTTGGACTTTCCCATACCTTAATTTGGATAATGATCAGCATTAGGAACAGAGCTTACTGATCTTGTATATGCTGTACATCTTTTCCTTTGACAGGCACATACACAGACAACAAAAAGGTGTTTGTATGGGAGTACTTTGCAAACTTCTGATGAAGTTAGAAACAGCAATCCTGCCTATCTTTGAAGTTAATTGGATCAATATATATCTGGAGATGTAGTGGAGATATATTGATATCCTGATTATATAGAGAAAAATGAGCAGAAAAGTAATGCACTGGTCCACTTATAAAGAGTATTTTACTTACCTTGTATAATAGGTAAATATACATTGGTGTGTACAGTAAAGATTTCTTTTATCCTTTTTACATTAGCAGCTTCCTGTGCTTCTTAGTGTACAAGGTTGCAGCTTTCTGAGCACTGATTAAAAGCCTACTCCCATTGCACAAGAGGGGAAGATAGGGAAGTAGAACCATCAATAATCTCTGAGATAGCTGAAAAACCTGGTTACAAGAAGTAATCTATTCATTGTCTTATCCAGGCCTTCTGTTCCTCACATAGATTAACTCACTTCTACAATTGACCTAAAAAGTTTGCAACATTCATGTCTGTTGATAGGATGAGTTCAATACAGGAGTTAGCAGCATTGCAAGACTATACCAGTGCTTCCCAAACATTTTCAAGCCACTACCCCCTTGGTTTATACCCAATACCCCTAAACCATTTTCCCTTCTGTTGTAAAGGCTTGGAAAATTCTTAGAAAAACTTCTATGAACCTCATACTGTACAGTACATTGTTCTCCACATCTGGAAACTATTAAATGCAATGTTTTTTTCCCATTCCTCTGTTAAAAACAGGTAAAGTCAGTGACCCCAACCCTCACCTTATGATACTCTGCCTCCATCACCTCCGTGCCACCCACTTGTTCCTTTTTGCACCCTTAGATTTATTCACTGCTCACAGGGGGATGATAGTGCCAATTTTGGAAACCACTGCTCTAGACTAATATATACATGAAATCCCGCAATTTATTGTTTGTTGCAAAACAATAAAGACAAGATTCTAGAAGAGTGCAAAACCAGAGTTTATATAGAACCATCTAGAAATACAGTGTTTCCTGAAAATAAGACAGTGTCTTATATTAATTTTTGCTCTGAAAGATGCACTAGGTCTTATTTGCAGGAGTTGTCTTATTTTTCCATTAAGAAGAATTCACATTTATTTTTGAACAAAAAAATTTCCAAGTCGAACTTAGACGAGAGTGACGTATATCTGGTCATGTCGAACTGAACTTAAATAAAACTGAAGTCACGAACCGAAGTGAACTTACAAAGTTCCCGAGCTGGAATGGACTTCCCACTTGTGCTTCAACTTAACCTTTTTATAGCATCGACATTGGGTTTGATGACAAATTAGCACTTACTGAACCGTAGCACTATGCAAATGTGATGTGGCGTGATTCCCGGCCAACCAATTAGCAATCACCAGCCATAACGTTATGCAAATCTGTGATTACCAAGCCATAGTCTTATGCAAATCATGCCGTGTGGCGTGATTGTCTGCTGACCAATCAGTGGCTGTACTTTCAAAAAGCCAACGGCCACTTTCAACCATCTGTCGATGACCGTTACCAGTAAAAAAAACCTTTGCTAGGTCCTACTTTCAGGGGGAGGTCTTATATTTAGCAATTCAGCAAAACCTCTGCTAGGTCTTATTTTCAGAGGATGTCTTATTTTTGGGGAAACACGGTAGCAACCTAAGGACGAATTCAGTCTAAGTGGGTTATACAAGTAGAAACTTTGTGCTGAGACTGTAAGAATGTAGATAAGATATGCGCATGAATAAGAACAACACAGTGCTAGTCTGTTTTTCAAGAGTGGAGATTACAGAAATCTTGTAGAATCAAGATGGGCAATCTTATATTTATGGTTACTCTAAGTATGTAGTGACAGCCAAAAGGACAGAAATATTCAGGCAAAATTTAAAGGAATTGTGCTTAAATGCAAAAGATGTGGAAACTCCACAGCATGAAAGCTCTTACCAACTAGCACTAAGATCACAACTTACATATGTGCCAGAACCAATTTTACCATAGATTTATTTCTATTCTTAGGTGTAGTTTATTTTCATTAGCTTGCATTCAGTGTACAGTACATATTTTAGATCTCTCAATATATGTTGTTGATGCTTATTTGCTTAAGAGCCATTTGCCAATTTGCTTACCATTTTGAAATGTTTATTGTTAATTTTAAGATTTTATAGCTTTCAAACAATTCTATTCTAAAATTTGAATCCTGAAGATGATCTATGTACTAGATCAAAATTGTTAAACTTTCTTGTACAATAGACCCCCCTATAACGTGGTACATACGTTCCACTTTATAAGAATTTCACATTGTAGGAATCCTTAAATACACAAGCCAATCACAGCCCGGCACGTGTGAAGTTTACGGACTACGGCTGTTTAAAAGGTTTTCTTCCATAAAATTAATCAATTCTAGACCAATTTGACTCAACATTTCCAAAATACGTATATTTTTTTGGGAATAATCCGTATAAACTATGCTATAAATTCAAAAAATTGTAGGATTACTTACCGAGTGTGCACCGTTTGACGTCACTTTTGCTTAAGCTTGTTTTTGTAATGGAGCAGCATACCGAACGACGGCCGCAATTTATGATAAGTTATTTTTCTGTGAAAAATTCATTGACCTTTGGAGACATCATTAATATAAATAATTTTTATGGCCATTGAATAAGAAATGTTTCTTTCACAAGAAATGTATAAAATTACAGTGCAGTATTAAACTTACGGTACCTAATTTACATACTGTACAGACAGTGGTGATATTCGAAATATTTAAGAAAGGGTTCGCTAACAGAAAATTTTTCCTTAACAATTTTTTTCCGCTCAAATGGTGCATCGGAAGGCTCTAGTTTAGTAGTGTTACAGAGTATAATACGTATATTTTAATATATTTTTTAAAAGAAACAAAACCACTGAGAAATGTTACATGTGTTTAACAAGGTTCAGAAAACTTTGAAAATGTTAACAACGGGTTCGGCCGAACCTGTGCGAACCCGCTGAATATCACCACTGTGTACAGATGATAATAAACTCAATTCACTCGCCTAAACTCTCTGTAGCATGGCACTGGACAATGGAAAGTATATATATAATTATAATAAAGTTAAAATAAATTAAGTTAATATATAATTATATATACAGTACCTAATTTATATATAATACTGTACAGATGATAGTAAACTCAACTTACTCGCCTAAACTCTCTGTAGCATGTAAGTAGTTCGGCTGCTTGTCTACTATTGGTCCAGATTTGACCAATCCTATCACAACATGAGTCGGCGACGAAGTTTTACGAGTCCCTTTTAGCATCTTTATACGAATACTGTCACAATTTTTTCGCCATGTTATAGGAATTTCCGTTATAGGAACCCGCGTTATAGGGGGTCTACTGTATATGTATTGTAACTTGAATATATAAGGTGATTGTGTAATTTTAATATTGAACAAATTCAACATTGGATACATTTTGAAATGTTTCAAAAAAGTTTAACTATAGTTTTCAACAAACTTCTTTAAATTATTTAATTAAATAATTAATTGGAGTTTTTTTGTATAATGAAGCCAACAAGTAGCATCCATAAAAAAGTCAACTTTGCTGTGAAAGACCACTGTGTTCCTGAGGTGTTATGATGAATGAATTGTGACAATGTTTATTGTTACTTTGGAAACTTTTTGTTTTAATATTAAAATTCTTTATTGTAAGGAATAATTCTGGAAAAATTATAATTTAAGATTATAAGAAAAATTATTTCAAACTCACCTTAAAAGGATTTTTTTGTATTGATTCAGATAACTCTTCAGTTTTCTCAATTACTAAATAAAACAATCTTTTCAGTCAACAGTATTACAATTTTTATTGATTATCACAAAATATTAATTATATTTTATTCAATCATCATTTAATTAATTAATGGATATAGCTAAAACATTAGCAATATGAAACTTTTTATAATGAATCTTATAACACTGTAAAGCTTTGCAATTTATTGATTGGTGCAAGAGTATTGTACAACATAAAATTTTAATAAAATGAAATTTTTATATTATTGTTATTGTATTAAGACATCTTTCATCAGAAGAAATAATTTTGCATAAAATTAAAAGGATTTCTTCAGGTTTGTTTCTTTTAAGGATAAATTTAACATCATTCATAAAATCTTTTACTGATTGTTTCCTGAATCAATTTCTAACATAACTAATTAGATTCTTTTATTGAACTGCTGGAATAGAAAAGTTTTGAAATAATTTTTGACTGAATAAATAATTTTAATTTTAAGACTATACATTTCAACATTTGTACTAGAATTGGCAAATCTCTCTAATCTGGTTTCAAGTTTTATACAATAGTTGAAAATTTATTACAGAAATTTCACAGAAACTGACGTATTTGAAGTACTGAACTTAAATAACCATACCATGGACGAAACTTTAAAATACAGTGATATTTTTAATTTTTAAATATTTTCTAACTAACTAGCACTAAGATTAAACTTGATATATGCAATTAATATAAAATTCCATGAATAAAATATACTTGTATTATTCTTCTAAATCATAATTCTACCAGAATTATTTAACAAACTATTTTACAAGTATTAGACTTAAATAAAAAGATGACATATTGTAATGCATAAAAACATGTTATAAATTTTTAAATATATATATATAATCAGTAAATCAGTAATAATATATATAATCAGTTAAAAATTATAAATTTTAACAAAATATATAAAGTCATGTTAAATATAAAATTCAAAAAAACTAAGTACCAAAATTTTGATTTGTATCATCTCTTTCACTATTTATATCCAAATCATCACATTCTTCTTTCTGTTTATATACTTTGGCTAAAGGTTTTGGTTGTAACACCACATCATCTTCAACTGAACCTGTTGATAATCTACAGGAAAGTTTTTCAGGATTAAGTGCTATAGTTTCATATAATTTATTAATTAATAAGTTAATGAATTATCTTTAAGTTAATGTTTAGCTTACAATATAAATGCAAAATTTTTCTGCAAATATAAAAGTTCTACAAATTAATTATTCTTTTCACTAACTAAAACACATTTATTACTTTCATATGTATATTTGACTATGTTTTCAAAAAATTTGAGATAAAATTTTGAAAAATAAGATATTCAAACAGATTGCAGTAAAAATGACATAAAATTGTTTATGAATTACATGGTGATTATAATTAAACCAAGTCTATTCAAAGCCTGCTGGGCCTAGTTCTAATGGACAATGAAACTTGGTATCTATGCTATTCACACAAGCAAAAATAGATTTCTGGGAAACAAAAATTAATACAAATTTTTGCCACTAGGTGATATATGGCACTTCAAGATCAAGTACAGTGATATAATGTTACGCAAATTACTGGAGAAAATATTGTGTCTAAGCTATGGTATATGCAGCATATTGCCAATATTTCTTCCAAAGTGTTTCATGCAACAATTGATCATTCCATATTACACTTCCAATATGTAATTGATACAGATGACTTGTATATTGAACAGATGACTTGTATATTGAACACAAATTAAACTTACTTTCTTGTTGTTATAACATAACATAGGAAAGTATTGTAATGATGTCAAATTTGACACTCCAGATTTTTTGCAAATCCATATATAAAAGAAATTTTTTTTTTTGTAAAGTATCAGATTTAGATAAAAAGTTTTTCAGTTATATAATTCAATACAGCAATAAGTACATCTGCAAAAATAATGCAAAACCTAGTACCACAAACTATTTAATTAGTTTTTGAGATTTGAAATTTTTCTGGTATTGTAATCAATGTCCTGCTTTAATTATACCATTTTGTTTTTTCTCTAACAAGTCTACTTATATTAAAATATTTCTTATCAGTGTGTGAATCAGAGATTTTATTACTGTTTAACAGATTTATTTATTTTGCAATTCAGTGTAGTTATTTTCTAATATATTTCAAAAAGTAAAAAAAAATCTAATAAAAAAAATATAATTTACACAACTGAAGTTATTAAAAAAGAAAGTTTGAAGTCTTTTTCATTTATTCATTAATGCCTTTTTATAGATTCTGTTGGTTTAAATGGAATATAGAAAATGAAAAAATTTTTTAGAATAAAAATGTTAACATTGTGTGATAATTAGAAATCATATTATTCAAAGCTTTCCTAAGGAAACTACTCTGATAAGAGTAAAAAGTATTTCTATAAAGTAAATCAAGTAATTGTTTTCCAGATTAAAATGAATTTAAATTAAATCATCAATTAAATTCACAATAAAGCCTAAGTGGACAAAATTAGAGAAAACAGATTTATTTTTTAAGCTTTATCTCTACAGTTAATGCAATCTTTAATCTATAGACATTTATATTTATACAAATTTGATTTACAAAAAAATGAATATATTAATGAAACATCTTACTTCTTATTATGAATTACTGTATTATTAAATTCATTATTCCATTCAGCATCTACATTTATTATTTCATGACTATCAGCTTCTTCTTCTAATTTTTGCTGAGCAATTAATCCTAAACGGTCTGCCAAAGCAAGATGATGCCTTTGAGAAGCATACCGAATAGCTCCCTCAACTATTCTGTGTGATGGCATCAATTCTGCAATTTCTAAAGCTCTAAATTCCCGATCTGATCTAGTTGCAAGCTAGAAATATTCTGAAGTTATAGGCAACAGAATAATATATTATTTTTTTATTAAATAATAAATAATGATACTTACTGCAAACATTCTCAATAAGCTATCTGTTCTCTTTTTATCAGCATTTTCTATTTCAGAATCTACATCAAAGCCATTTTTAGATAATTGTTTGAGTAATTTATAAAGAAGACTAATTCTCCAAAATTCTTCCTATAACAGGTAAAAAATAAAGAAAAATTATAGCATCAAAATCTATATAAAATCATTAAATATTTTAATTAAGGATCATTCTACTGTATTGACTATTATGTAATGAACAACATTTATTTCTTTTTCATTGTATTGATATAAGAATAAAACAAAAGATTTCAAAATAAATTTATTTATATAGAAAAACATAAATAGAAATAATATTTATTCACTAAATGCTGAAAATTTAATAATATATGATCTATAAAATAAAATAGTGTTTGCTTTCTTTATGAAATTTGGCAAAAACTAACAGCCTAGAAAAAACATTATAACAGATCTGTACTATAAAATATCATTTAATCAACATTGAAAAATATTATTATTTTAATTTAGAAGTAACAGAATTTGGTTGAAAAAGCCAATAATCTTTTTAAGAATATTTAAAAATATCATTATTATTAAAAAGATTGTTGGCTTGGTTATTCTGTTATTTTTATATCAAAATACTTTTGTCACATTTAGCATAATTGTGATTAATATCTGATTTTAAAATTATCTTACAGTTATTTCTTTTACTACATTATTGTTCATACATCATTATTTATTAAAATATAAATAAATATAAAAAAATATAGTTTGTTGTATAAGTACAATTTGTCCAATATTTGTGTCATTAAATACTGATAACTGAATAATTTACTATTTTTTTATATTCTGTAACTTTGAGAAAATGATTCATATTTATCAGTTAGTTCTTCAATTATAAAATCTTGATAAAATAAACCCATTTACTTATTCTAAAATCTTATGACTTATATTAATGAAATATAAATTAATAAATTTGTTAATCTTATATTAATAACAAATATTAGTATCAGAAAATCTCAATAAAATAACCTCTGATATATAATTTGAAGAAAAGAAGTTTCTACTGATGATATTAAATAGCAGAAATAAAACAGATTATAATAATGAAAATGAATAACAAGTGTATAATACACAGAAAAGATTATGACTTTATTATATTTATTTAATGCAATAAATATAAAAGACTCCTTATATTTTATATTTTCATTCACATTTTAATTTATATTATTCTTTATATTCATTAGAGATTACACCATATGATTTTTTCTTTCTTCACTATTAAAAGAAATAGCATTTAAAAATAAGATTAAATAATATGGATATCCAATGTAAATAAAGTTGGTTAATTAGTATATTTTATTATTATTATGATGCAAATGTCTCACTCAGCTGATACTGGTACCAAATGCCATGTCTGACTAAAGTCAAGGCCCAATTACCCTGCTGCTGCTATTACTACTACTATTATTATTATTATTATTCTGATACTGGTACCAAATGCCATGTCTGACTAAAGTCAAGGCCCAATTACCCTGCTGCTGCTATTACTACTACTATTATTATTATTATTATTATTATAACAACAATTATAATGATAGAGAATAGAAATGATATAAGTTATTAGATAAGGTGGAATCAGCAATCCATTTTCTTTACTCTTAATTTACAGACTCATTACAATAAAAGAAAGAATATCTGTTATTTGTATGTAAAGTATAGATTATAAAAACAGGAGGAAGAGCCAGAATTGTAAGTCTATCTTCTATTCTAAATATGGAAATAATGGGTTGGCTATTATTTATTTCATTTACTATTTTGTTATTTTATTATTAAAAAGAATGAATTTAGTACTTGACTGCTTCTTGTTCTTTCATTTCTTCTTTCGAAGTAAGCACAAAATTGCTATGTAAAACTTATTGTATAGGAATACTTTTTGATGAATAATGTACTTTATTTTATAAAAAGAAAATGCATTTTGGGCTATTTACCCCTCTTCAGTCCTTATTGTACAATTTGCTGGAACTACGGAATAAACTATGGTAAAATTAACAACTATTTATATCAGACACATAAGTAATCTAGTTTTTTGTGGGTTTTACATAAATGATATTTAATACCGATAGCTGGAGTAACTAAGTATTTTAAAACAAAGGGATAAAACAAGTAAAACTAAGATAAATTAAAAAATAAATTAGATAACATGATTATAAAATACAGTGGTGCCTCATATTTCAAATTTAATTCATTCCTGAAGGCTTGTTTGAACTGTGAAAACAAAAGAAAAGTTTCTCTGTGACTTTCAACCAAATAATTTTTTTTTTTTTTTATGTTAAATTCAAAGGAAGTTCCTGAGGAGAGATGTAGATGCCGATATCAATTCAACAAGGAAGTTCCTTGTTACTTCTCTCCTTAGGTGACACAAATTGTCCCTAATCATTGGATGGACAAAATCCTATAAATAGGGCCAAACATGAACAGCCCAGTGCTGGAAAACCTAAATTCATGGACAAGAAAGTTCACATCTGGACCAAAAGAGTTTCCCACCAAATGCAGGAACCATGGCTAGCCCCTTCAAAGAGTCAGAAGAATATAAGGAACAGAAATGAGATATTATATTTGACTCAAATACTTGTGAATTCTCTCTTATTGGAGACTAATGCAGTCAGATAATGAAGTAGTTGATTTATTAATAGTTGTTGAATTAGAACTTAGGGAATATTACTTTATTTAGATTTTTGTGTTGTCAATCGTTTTTGTTAATAAATACATTGTTGTAATCTAGAAATAACAGTCTAGTTTTATGGTGTAACTCTATCGTCTTACCCACAATCAAATTAATTTCTTCAATAAATTCTAGAAGCTCAATTAAATGTTCATTTGTGTCTTAGTCCATGTAATTGACTAAGTGGTGTCAGGAATTCAGATTTGAGAGATTCAACTGATCTCTCAAAACAAAGTCATCACAAACATGTAATGGGATCAACTGGAGCCCCAAATATCTCACACCATGATTAATAAATAAAGGTTATAGTGGGTTGAACAGAAAGTTTTTGTGTATTTTTAACAGTTAATATAGATGTGCAACTTAATTATAATAGTTATAAATTTTAACATATTATTGCTAATTTGAGATTTTATTCTTTGTTCAGAAGCTTATTTTATGTTTCCAATGCATTTTTTAATTCCATATGCAGTTTTGTGGCAATATGCCATAAATTTGTATATATGTCTTTAGTGTTAAGCCTAACATTAAGTTTCCTTAGTCTTTTGTTCTATATCTTGAGAAAAAGATATAGGATAAAAGACTAAGGAAACTTCTTTTCTTCCTGAAAACGTGTTACCACCAGCAGGAAGGAACGCTCTTTCCTTCCTGCTGGTGGTAACATGTTTTCGGAGAACTACACTTAAAAACAATAGTGTGTAAAAACCCTGAGGTGAGGTGGGGAGAGAGATAACCATTCTTGAGCTAGCATTCAGAAGAAGCAGAAGAAAAAAGGAAAAGGTTCAGGTTGTAGTTGTTGAGTGAGACGTAGAGATCTTAGGTCGTCTGCAGAGAAAAGAATGAGATAGACGGACATTAAAATTGAAAGTTTGATGAATACTTAGAAATCATCAGATCTGAGATAGAGAAAAAGACAGCAAGAAGTGAATTCAGTGCAAGTCCCCATTTTGAGAAGAGTGAAGATCAAACAAAGGAAAAACCCGGTTACCCCCACCAGCATATTCTTTTCTTTACTTATTATTCTTACCTCTCATCTCATCCTTTCCTTCTCTATTTCTCCTTTAGAATATAAGTTAGTTTGAGATAGTTTAAGTTAGTTGTAATATTTCGGAAAAATATCTCAACAGGAAAGAACCATTGTTGCAAAAACATGTCACCCTCCTTTGTTCACACAAAGATCTATAACAGCAAAATCTTATATATATTGGAGTTGCATAGTTGGGATCTTGAAGAATCTAGTGTATATAAAACTGCACAAACAGTTAATAAAATATTTTATTGTGTACAACCTTGTATTGTATTGTTTGTCCATGTGCTCACCACAGTTTGAACTTTGAAGCATCATTCAAACTCCAAAGCAAATTTTTGTTGAATTTAGCATTTGACCTCTGGAGCGTTGGAAATATGAGATATACTGTATTATTAAAATGTGATAAAAGAGTAACTTTTATGTTTTACGACTATACATAGTATACTCGTAAAACATAAAAGTTAAAACTTGCTAAAAAAAATTAAAAAATTGGCCAATAAAAAAAACCTTAAAAAGAGTCCTTGTATGATAAGTTCTACATAGCAATTTTGTGTTTACTTCCAAATGAGAGTGAATTTTATAATCTCATGGTAAAAAAATACTTTTTCCATAAGGATCAGTAAGTAAATTATTTGATATAATTTTTATTCTTTAGTTTTGTTAATTTCTTCACAATAATGATGAAAACTTACTTACTTCATACTGCCCTTTATCTGTCTGTTGTTCACATAATGGTAATTGGAATGGAAGCACTGTCACAGCTGGTCGAGGTAAAGTTGGAGGATATCTTGATCCCTTACATGGAATACATCTAAAATTTCAAATCACTGTTATACAGTGTGATCACAATAATAATAGAATAACTTAATAAAGATCTTCATCAAAAGTAATTTATGATTTTTAAATCAAAACAAATCTACAAATTACTTTTATTAAAAAGTCAGAAAATTTTAATGTTAGATAAACATTTTCAACAAAGTTTCTTCTTTCAATTCTATAGTTTGTAAATGAACAAAATAAAACATTGCTTATCCATAAGTTGTTAATCAGTAAGATAAACCAGACACATTATTAAATTATTATTTTTTAAGTGAGAAACGGTTAACACCTCACAAACATAGACTTAAATTGTTTTGAATTGTCTTTTCTGAGAATAAAAACTCTACATCTATCTCACTTCAACAATTTTATAAAATTGTAATTATAAGATACAATAAATTAATTCAAAATAGGCTAGTAATAAACAAGCAAAGATAAATAAAATACATTTTTTTTTAAATCTGAATAAAAGAAAATATATAAGTTAACATTCAGAATTCTATTATTTATAAACCTAGATGTATCACAAGCACAGTTGAATTACATTCTTAAATCACTTATGACTATCTATTATAAAAATATTCTCTCATCAAAAATCCTGTTAGTTTAAAGTTTTTAGAAAATGATTATTATACAGACAGAAATAGTACTTAACTATAACAGTTAGCCTTTATAAAAATATTTTTATATGTTAACAAAAAGTCATTACTTCTTCAAATTTTCCTTACCTAATATTTTGCTGAATTTCACTAATTCCAATAACAAAATAATGATCAGATTTTCCTTTCGTCTGAAATTCAGAATTCAATTATTTTAATAATTTCTGCAAAAAATTTTAAAAAATTATTTTTACTATATTGTTGCGGGAACAAACAGCAACCAGTCGTTAGGAACACAAAAGTATTTATTAACTCAATGTACAACTCCTGCAGCTTGCAGTACGAGAACAAGAACCGCTCTCAGCCTGAGAGCTGGCTGTTATATACTACAGAGACATAGTAGAAACATGATAATTTGTTAGTATTTACATATGTTCTCAGACCGGGAGAACGTATCCACAAAAAAAAAAAAAAGAACCTGCATCAATGAGGTTTGAACCGGAGACCTTCGCTCGATAGGCGAAGCTGCTAACCTCTACCCCATGAATGACACAGTGGGAAGAGTGAGCCGCGGCAATATTGAACTATTTAATATTTGCTTATTCCTCTGTTTTGTTTCTTTAGAAAATTAATTTAAATAGAATTAACACATGTTCAAGATAAATTTTTTGTTAAAATTCAGATATAAACTTATATCATTACAGTCAAAGCTCTTTACAACAAAAGAATAATCATATCTTGGTTGATATAATGTATCTGTATATAAAATTAATATAGATGATGTAAAAAAACAATTAGACAATCATATGCACATGAAGATAGTGAAGAAGAATGAAATCTATCACTGACCAAAGCTACTGAGTGCATAAGAAAAACATCTACTAAACAGAAAACTGGGCAAAGAAGATATACCATATTGGTCCAATATAAGTCAATTCCCAATTTTGGAATCCTTACTTTTTGAATAAGAATTAGGATCTGAATATAACTTGACCATTTATTATTAATTTTATTTAAATACAAAAAATTAGCAATCTGCATTCAAAATTTTGGAAAGTTATTGAAACTCTCCCACTTTTATTGTCATCATTCCCACTTCTATTTCATTGCCATTATGCTCTTTTCACTCTCTTCTACAATTTTAAAATAAAAATTCTGTTAAAACAGTTTAACAAAAATATTTAATAACAAACTGTTTTAATGGATTCCTTATATTTTTTATATTGAGTTTCCACTGTATACATGTTTTATAAAAACATAATTAGATATTAGACATTTATTTCTTGATACTAATGGAAAATATTATTAAGTACAATACTAATTTATATATTTTATAATCTCTAAATATATTTTATGACATTTGAAAATAATAATGAAATTTTCAAAAATATACTGGAATAGCAATTTTAGGAAACTTTGGTTGGAATACCTAGCCTGCGCAAGTCTATATATTGGATTGTTCGGAAAGTAAGTTTGTGTTTTTTTCACGGAAAAAAACAATATTTTTATAATAAATAAATATTTTATTGAATTATATATCAACCATTTTGGTCCAATACCTGTTGCCATCTTTCTGGTAGTAGCATGATTTCACATTCATAAAAGTTTTGATTGTTGCTTACAAAAAACTGATCCAAGTGATTTTTGACATTGTCATTTCAAGTATATATCTTACAGTTAAAAAAAATTTGTATAGACTGGAACAAGTAATAATCTGAGTGTGCTTGATCTAGCACACTTCATCTAAGTTATAACAGTTTCTGACAAGTTACCAAACTTGTGTGAAATTTGACATTATCGTGGTAAAACACTACACCTGTTTTGTTGATCAATTCTGGCC
>NW_019384342.1:1006921-1011596 GCF_000671375.1 Centruroides sculpturatus
TGATAATATAGAAATAGAAGTCATTTTACAAATTTACAACTATATATAATATATATATATATATAGTTATCCAAGACAAACTAAGTTTTCTTCAAAGTCTATTAATTAATAGTGAGTGCTATTAACAACTTTTAAATCTATTATAAATATTACTGATAAATAACTAATATTTATAATTGATTTAAAAGTTATTTCAATTACAGTTAATTGTGCCTATAAATTTCTATAAATTGATTGTTTTTGTCTGATTTTTTATAGTTATATTTTAATATAACTGCTGACAAATTTATAAGTTAATAGATTACTTACATGACCTTTTGTATTTGCCACAGGCAACCATTTGTTATTAAATTCAAAATTTAGTAATCTAACAATGCCTGATGAATCAACAGTACAGACAGTTCCTTCATCTGTAAATCTATTGAAAGAATCTCAGAATTAACTTTTAATACTTAAATTGAACAAATTATATTTAATTATTTACTTAATTTAAGATTAGGTTAAATCTCAGGAATAATTTAAATAATGTCAGTGGCTGAATTTCATACAATTAACAATATACTATCCATTTGAACCACAACTAACTGTTTCAGTATTCACAATACCAAATAAAACCTTTAACTTGGTAATCATGTACTTTGATGAAATCTAAGTGAACATTTTCAACCATTTTTAATTTTAATCTGTCAGAATTTTGAAGGAGTAAGAATTTTGAATGTCAGGATGTCAGATTTTTATCAGATCCCCTAAACCAGGGTTGCCCAACCTTTTTTCCTAATGGGCCAAATTAAAAATTTACATATATTCAAAACCACAAAGGTAATTTATATAAATATATGCTTTTAAAAAGTTCAAAATGAAAATATCATATTTTGAAAATAAATATATATATATAATTACAAAAAATACTGTATTATTGACAGTAAAAACAAATTATACCCACACAAAATAGATATAAATTCAATGTGAGTTTTGACATTGCCTTTCTTTTATAATATTGTCAATATCTGCATTTATGGTACTAGTCTTAATTATAAAAATTTTAGTTAAATGGGAATCACTCAACCAGCAGTTTTGATGTTTTTCATGTATGAAAAGAATTGTTCAGAACAGTATGTTATGCATGTTGAGTAGCACAGGTTTCTAGTAGCAATTATGTCATTACGAAAATATCCAGTCAAAGTGTATCCAGTTTATGACATACTTCAACCAAAATAAATGAAATTGTACCTAAAGAATTTAGGGTGCAGCCCGTGGGCTGGACATCCCTGCCCTAAACCATACTAGTAAGAAGTCAATCTGCCACCTGCATCAGTTGGGCTAGGAAATCATCATTCATCACATCTGCCAGATCACATGCACCATCAGATTTTTATCTGTTTTGGTATTTGCAAAATCATCTTGATAGTCATATGCTGACTGGACCAGAAGCTACAAGAAAGAGATGGACAACTTCTTTGCTTCCAAGAAGCCATCTTTCTTTGAGCTAGGTATTCAAAAACTGATTGAACATTGGTCCTAGGTCATAGTTAACAATGGGAAATACTGTTTTGATAAATTTTTGTATTAACTTTAAATAAATTTTTTTTTGTATCCCAATTTTCAGCAATGACTTTCCAATTTTCCTGATACCTCATTCATTCTCCATAGACTCTATTTTATGAGTAAGTTCTGAGTTTCTTTACTAATTTTTTCAGTGTATGTATTTTGTATGTTGTGGATGTTTGATACAGTTGTGTCTATGATGTATATGATTCTGTTTGTTGTCAATGAAAGTGTTGTCTAGCCTGTTCTGATAGATTGTTTTGTCTGTGATTATGGCATAGTTCTAGTGCAATTTGTGTGTGTGTGTGTGTTGTTTTCTATGATTATCTAAAATACGTACAGTAAGACCCTGCTTAGTGCTGATTCGATATAATGCGATCTGCTCAAAGCCTTAAAAAAAAGCTCAAAATTTACACTGATTTAAATTATCGTAGCATTTTATTGATTCATACATAATACGATTATTTACGAACACGAACCAATCAGAAAAAGGTGGCAAAAAGATGTACTTTCTTTAAATCTATGTTGTTTGGTGCAATTTTGGAAAAGTATAACATTATGGATGCCATAGGTAATATCAGTTTTGTTTGGCAAGAATTAACTGATAAATGCATGAACGGAGTGTGGAAGAAGTTATGGCTGAAGGTATCTGAGAATTCTCAATGAGAAGAGCCTATCGCTGTATCGTTACATTGACCAAACTCAACCTAATCGATACAGCAGGACTAGGAGATGTAGATGAACAGGATATTGAGGAGTTACCACAGGTTTCTGGTGAAAGTCTTATCAACGACAACCTTCAAGCAGTGGCAGAACAAGGAATCCATGTAGAATTGGAATATAGTGATTCTAAAAATGAAGAACCCAAAAAAAATTTCTCTACACATTTCCTTAGTAAAAGTTTGGTAATGATAACCGAAATCGCTGATTGAATTGTAGCAAATGATCCAGATTTTGAAAGGAGTGCAAAAGCGAAACGAGGTATTTTGAATGTGATCTTCCCCTTAACGCCCATTGACGAGTTAACTCGTCAAGTTTACATAACATNGATTATTTGTGAACACAAACCAATCAGCAAAAGGTGGCAAAAAGGTGTACTTTCTTTAAATCTATGTTTGTTTTGTGCAATTTTGGAAAAAATATAACATTATGGATGCCATAGGAAATAGCAACTTGGCTTGGCAAGAATTAACTGATAAATGCATGAACAGAGTGTGGAAGAAGTTATGGCTGAAGGTATCTAAGAATTGTCATCGTGAAGAGCCTATTGCTGTATCGTTAGGTTGAAAAAATTGTCAACTTATTGATACAAGAGATGTAGACAAGCAGGATATTGGGGAGTTACTGCAGATTTCTGGTAAGAGCCTTACCAACGATGACTTCAAGAACTGGCAGAACAGGGAATTTGTGTAGAACTGGAAAACAGAGATTTTGAAAACGAAGAACCCGAAGAACTTGCTACAGGTTTCTTTAGTAAAAGTTTGGTAACGATAACCGAAATCATTGATCAAATTGTAGCGAATGATCTAGATTTTGAAAGGAGTGCAAAAGCAAAATGAGGCATTTTGGATGCAATCTTCTGCTACCGACATTTGCTTAAGGAGAGAAAAAAGTGACAAATGAAACTTCACGACTTTATTGCAAAAGAACGAGAATTTTAGAAGAATCAGTACCTTCATCACAAAAAATGAACTAATTAATATATTATTATACATTTCTGTGTGCATTTGTCTGTGTGTTATTTAACACATATTATTATACAGATTAATACAAAAATAACTTAAAATTAAAGTAAAATTTGTTGATTTTTGGTCGCGTATTCCCCTATCCCTATTTACTCTATGTTAAAATGACGTCGTTTAACGTTGTTTTGCTTAGAACTTTGTTGTCTAGGAATGCATCACCCTCATTAAGTGGGTTCTTACTGTATTTCTAATATGGTTTCTGGGTGTATAGAAGTTTGCATTTGAGTGCTATTATTATTATATATTTGTATGACATATACAACTAGATCTAAGTGATAATTACTTTTATATATTACAATTAAATTATGTAAATATAAAAATAACTTAAAATTAAAGTAAAATTTGTTGATTTTTGGTCGCGTATTCCCCTATCCCTATTTACTCTATGTTAAAATGACATCGTTTAACGTTGTTTTGCTTAGAACTTTGTTGTCTAGGAATGCATCACCCTCGTTAAGTGGGTTCTTACTGTATTTCTAATATGGTTTCTGGGTGTATAGAAGTTTGCATTTGAGTGCTATTATTATTATATATTTGTATGTCATATACAACTAGATCTAAGTGATAATTACTTTTATATATTACAATTAAATTATGTAAATATATTAGTGATGTAACAAATAGTATATTCGGTCTCAGGCCAAATATTCGGCCAAACTATTTTGGCTTGATTAACGCACGTACAAAAATTGGCGCGCAAATCGCATTATATGGCAAGGATCGCACACCCTGCTCTCTATTGGCCTGCTGTCACTACACTTCTTCAATCGCATTAATTCTTGACAGTTGTAGCGGACAGACATGAGCGTCACGACAGTATGTTATAAGTGATGATATCAAATGTGGATAACAATGAAATGACCTACACCTGTAAATAGTGAGGTTGCGGCTGAAGTTTTCAATGCAAAAACGTGTACATCTGATGTTCAGCGCCACCTTCCTGTAAGCGTAGAAGTTTGACAATGGCGTTTGGAACGTCGAGCATGATTCCACTGACGTTCCAAATGCCATTGTCAAACGTCTAGGCTTACAGAAAGGCGGCGCTGAACATCTGACATACACATTTTCATGTTGAAAATGTCGGCTGCAACCTCTCTAATAATGGAAAAAGAAGAGAGGAGGACCGCAAAGTGAAAATGTGAAAATAAATATGAAATTGAGTATAACATAATCAAACAAGTCGAGGCAGCTTATTGGCGAGAAATTCGCGGTCATCAATGCCAAATAATTGCTTTCGTAGACTTCGGAAAGCTAAATGCTGTAATTAATTTAAATAATTTAGACCTACTGGAAACGCATCTGCACGGTAAGCAAGAGTTGCGGGTTCGTGTCCCGCTCTGGGCTGATTTTTTCTTCCAGTAGGTCTAAATTATTTAAATTAATTA
>NW_019384342.1:1014049-1026361 GCF_000671375.1 Centruroides sculpturatus
TTAAAATTAATTAATTAAATTATAATTATAATTATTAAAGTTAATATGAGATGGCGCCTAACGTCTATCTCTAGTGCCAAATTGGTTTATAATTTATGTAATAGCCGTAAATAGCCCGATATCATTCGGCAGTTGTTGATATTTAGACGCAAGTTAAGTTATTTTATTTGCAATCGATCTTTTTAAGAGGTTTGTGACTTTGGAACAGTATGATGAGTAAAAAAGGTCTTCAGTTTGGATTTACTTTGAAGAAAATGACGAAGATTCGCGTAATGTGCAGTGCAAAGTATGTGATACAAAAATTTCTCGTGGAGGTAAGGAGAAAAAAGCTTTGATGTCGGGTTTGACAAATCATTTAAAGAACAAACACAAGGAGGAGTATCAGAAAATACATAAATCTATCTCAACGAAAGAAAACACAGCAGATGTCGTCGTTCTCTGTTCAAGTAAGTCCACGAAGCAATTAACCCTTTACAACTGCCAAGAAAAAACAAAAAAGTGGGATATAAATGACCTTCAGGCTGTGAAATACCATTATCTGATTGCCGAAATGATAGTGATTGATAATGAACCACTGAACATAGTTGAAAGATCTGAGGCCGTATTCTGGTCACTGTGTCTCTGGTCTCTCATAAGCCAGTCACTGATTGGCTAATCATTTGGATTAGCCAATCAGTGACCGGCTTGCGAGAGACAAGAGACCAGAGACAATGACCAGAATATGGCCCCTGGTTTTAAAAGATTGTTAAATGAGATCCTGCCGAGATATGCCATACCGAGTAGACCGTACTTTTCAGAGAAAATAATTCCTGAACTTTATGGAAAAGTAGTAACAAAGATTAAAAAAAAGCTTGAAGACACAGATTATATATCAATCACTACCGACTTGTGGACGTGCTTGCAAAACTCTGTCAGTTTCCTCAATTTCACTGCACACTGGCTTGACAGCGATTTTAACTTGATACATGCTGCACTTAATGTAAAACACTTTGAAGGGCAACATACTGTGCAAAATATAGCAAATGCTCTGCAAGAAATACTGAGCCGGTGGGAATGCCCTTTATCAAAAATTCACGTCATTGTTCATGACAATGGACGCAATATTGTTAAGGCTGTCAGTGAGGCTAAAATGAATTCTGCATGTTGCTTCATACATACACTACAGTTAGTAATCAAAGACTCTCTCAAAATTCAACCTGAGATCGGAGAAACTATTGCTGTGGGACGAAAAATAGTAACCCACTTTAATCATTCAAGTACTGCATAAGAAAAACTGAAAAAAATTCAGGAAGACTGGGAATAGCCAAGCATAATTTAGTGCAAGATATAACAACACGGTGGAATTCTACCTTTTATATGCTAGAAAGGCTTCTTGAACAAAAACGAGCTATTTCCCTCTATCTAACTGATACAGTAAACATATCTAATCTGACTGCAGAGCAGTGGGAGATTGTAGACCAATTACTGAAATTATTAAAGCCATTTGAAGAGATAACAAAAATTACTAGCTCAAACTATTCATGCTTATCTGAAATTATTCCCCATGTTGTTACTCTTAACCGCTACTGCAACAAGGCCGTGTCTTCTGACCTAGCACCTAAATTAAAGTTTATGGCGATCGCCATGCAACAAGGGATAAAACAACGTTTTTCACAGACTGACGATAATAAAAACTACCTGATATCAACTTTGTTAGATCCAAGGATTAAGACGAATTTCTTCACAAACCAACTGCAAAAAGAAAGAGCCCGGCAGTACATTCTGGTTGAAGATTTAGTTTCAGACTATGATACCAGCAGCGATGAAAGCGTGCATTCTTCTCCCGTGCAATATAAACGTAAAAGAACCGATGAGCCTGGACAAAGCATTCGCACATCTTTCTGGGAGTGCTATGATGAAGTAGTTGCTGAGAACTTTACCGATGATGACAACGGAGTCGGAATAGCTTCTACTTCAAAGAACATCATAGCAGGTGACCTTGATAAGTACTTAAGCATGAAAACTTTAAAGAGAAACGACGATCCATTTGCCTGGTGGGTTACACATAAATCTGTTTAGTCAAACTGGCTGCTAAGTACTTATCAGCTCCTGCAAGCAGCATGCATTCAGAGAGGCTTTTTAGTGAAACAGGAAATGTATATGAAGAAAAGAGGAACAGACTTCTTCCCAAAAATTCAGAAAAGTTGATTTTTCTGCACCATAACCTACCCCTTATTGACTTCAGTTATAATAAATAATTTTGTACAATGAAACAAAAAAGTTAATTTAATTTTCAAGTTTATAATAAAGGATGGTTTCATAAAATTACAGATCATTAATTATTATTTTTTCACATTTTATGACCTAAGTTTCAATCTACTGTGCCCATGCAGTAAAAGTTTTCATACAAATTTTTTACTCTTTTTCACTCCTTTAGGGTTTAATTTTGTAAAATCTTTTCTTAGTACGTCTACACTTTACAAAAGGAACACACCCTCAAATTTTTAAGATTCTAGCACCAGTAGTTTTGGCTCTGCATTAATATATATACCCGTATATAAAAGAACTTTTCTTTTATATACGGGTATATAGATGACTAAACTATATAATAAGTAGGTAGTTTTCATTTGATTTGTTACCCTTTTTTGATCTCTTAAAAAAATAACTTAGTTATATTACTTTTCCTTTGATCTTTTACATAAATAAGCAAAAAATTGCACTTTCTTGATCTTGAAATGTATGTTCAGCATTGATAAAAGTTACCAAAATGATTAATTTACTGTGTTTTCTTACTCCTGTTTTTAGGTATTTGGTATTTGGCCAAATACCGAATAGTGGCCGAATATTCGTTACATCACTAAAATATATATTAAATTTATTTATTGTCAAATGTATAGATTTACAATAAACTAAAAATATTCAACACTAATTTAAAAATTAAAGCCAAATGAACAGTCAAATTATTGGGCTGTATTAAGGCTAATTTTAATTTTTGAATTTATCCTTAATGTAGCCTGATAATCCAACAGTTTGGCATTAATTAAAATTTAGTTTAAATTAGTTTAAAAAAAAAATATTTTATAAAAATGATACCTAAGAGATGTAATGAAAATAGATTAGTTTAAAAAAATCTTATATTGCTTACCCTGACCAAAATAAAGTAGATTTTGGACTTAATGGTACTGGAATAGGATTTAGAAATAATTGTTTCTTATCATTGACTTTAAATATTATCATCATTAGATTCTGATCTCCTGGTACACCTTAAAAATATTGTCAATATGTAAATATTTAACTAAAAATGATTTTCTAGATTTAGATATTTAAACAATTATTTTCTTACCATATCCTTGATGATATATTACAGATAAAGTTTTCTCATAAGCAGTAATACAAACTACAGGACCAGGTATATTGAATATTTCTAATTGAATTCCTCCAATAGAAAAAATGCGAATTAATCGCATATCTGTTGCAACAGCTAACCAACCAGAACCAATTGTAATAGCCTACAAATATTTAAATAATATGCAATAATTTTACAGTATATAGGCTGTGTGGAACAATCTCTACATGAAGATTTTCTACATTTTAAACACATTTGTAAACAGTTACTTTATAATATATAATCATTTGTTTTTATTTATGTTAAATTTTTATCATATATATTGATTGTTATCCTTTTTTTATTTATATTTTAATCTTTTGTTATAGGAGTTATTTTTGGGGAGGATATCAATTGTCTTCTGACATTTCCTTCTGTATATGCAATAAATAAATAAATAAACTTTAATGAAAAAATGACCATAATCAAACCATCTTCAGTTTTCATTAATACTTTTACACAAACTTCTTTAAGTTCTTACATATAAATATTCAAACATCAATCCTCTATAAAGTTCATTATTTCAACCTTTTTTTTTGAACCACTCAAAATAAAAAAATTTCACAAATATAAATATTTATATAAAAGATTAATATTTTAAAAATACTAATATCTATAAAAGTTATGAAGCATTATGGTAATACTAAAAATAATTATATTATTAATTTTTATCTGTAATTTATATATTTAGTACCTTATATGATAAATAATATTTGCACAATAATGACAACATATAAAATGAAAGATCAGCTGTAAAACCATATCCAACAGAAAGTTTATCTTTAAATCAATCATTACAAAAATAGTTTATAAATCTTCAAGTATAAATCTAGGACATTAATGTGCTATTCTCTCAGAGTTCAATTATTAATGCATTCACTGATTAGGAAGAATGATAATCTAGTATTAAGTGGACAAAATAAAACTTTCAGTCTTTTACAATTTATTTCTAATACAGCAGAACAGTGTTTTTCTACAAAGCCATACATGGGGGTGGCGGGTAAAAGAAAAAGACAAGCGTTTGTAGGTCCTACACTACAATAAAAACTACAATTTCAGTGAGAAAGCTGTGCCTGTTTATTTTACAGTACAATTAGTTCTTTGATCGATATTTAAATCTCAACAGAAAGAAAATTAAATACATACCAGTAGTTTTTAAAATCACTGACATAGTTTTAATATGGCCATGGGGGTCGCCAGAATTTTTTAATTTGAAAAGGGGTCGCATATTCAAGAAGGTTGAAAAACACTGCAGTAGAATGTCAACTGTCCAAAAATCAATTAATCAAAATTGACTTCAGAGAGTACTGTACTAATTCCAGAAGTTATGAAGTTTTTACATAACATAATTATGACTGTCAGAGATCTTCTATACTAACTATTCTAACTATCAACACTAGTAATGATATTTCAATAGTGGTCCTATAGAAAGTTTTAATTATTTATTTAGTTAAACATAAGCATAAGATTGCTTAACAGAACTAATCACACAGGAACACAGATATGCTATATAAAATTCACTGATTTTGAAGGATATGCATTTTGGATCATATGTCCCTCATCAGTTCTTTCTTTATTCAACATCAATCTGGTTAAAAACATTACAAATTTTAGGTTAAAATTATGAGTGTACTGTACGTNTGTGTTTAATCCATTAATATAATTTTTCAGCATTTTTAAGAAAATTGTAAGAAATTTTATTTTCACTTATTTATAATTAAAGACTTAAATTCATTCGAAAGTTTAATTCAGTTTCAATTCTAGTTTTAAATATCACTAGTGAAAAGAACTTTTTTACTAACTGAAAAGTTCTTAATTAAGACGATTCAAAATGGTATTAACTGAACACATTGAAAAGATTTACCATGGGAAAAAATTTCTTTAATGAAGAACAACTTGCATTTATGTAATTTAAACTTGTAGATTAAGCTAGAGATCATGGTTTCTAACAGATGATGTAAGCATAATAGAAGGTTAAATATTTTAATTTTTAATAATATAAAAGCAAGTTTATGAAAAAGCATAATTTTGACTTTAAATATGATTTAATAGATTTTAGGTAAATAAATAAAGTTAATATTTACATAAATTATAAAGTCCCAAGGATTAATTTACTTACTGAAATAATTATGACCATACAAATAATTTTGGGTCATTTTAAAGTCTTTATTTTTTTCAAATAATGTTAAATCAATATAAATTATTTTATTTTAGGTTTGGAATCACATTTGTTAGAGACAGTTGTAAGAAAAGAACATTCAGATTTGGAAGATAAAAAAAGAAAAATAAACAGTAATGTTATTAGTGGAAGACAAAAGCTGAAAGATTTGAGTGATGAAATTTTACAGTAAGTTTTAAAATTTAATAATTACAATTCTTTTATAAATAAAATTGATATTTATCCTCATTATTGATTATAATTATATAATTAAACAAATTTCAAATAAAACTAAACTTTTAAAATTTAATGATTTTGCTATTAATTAAATGTACTATAACTGTTTTTAGATGCTCTCTATTGCCCAATATCAGTTACTGAAAAAACTGTTGTTTTCTCAAAATATAAAAATAAGTACAGTATTCTGTTATGTTGTGCATTAGTCTTGAATTCAATATGAGAATAATTAATAGAGAATAAAATATTAGTCAATTTTTTCTTATTTATTTTTAATAAAACCATTTTATTTTTAATATAAATAAATTGTAGAAGAGATATGCAAGTAACAATAGTTGAAATTAAATTCAGTGTAATGATAAAAGGATTGAAAATAAAAGCAATAACATTCAATTGGTATGGATTAAACTAAGCAACTTTCTGTATACAGGGTGTATCAGAATGACGTTTTAAAAGTTTGGAGGATTGTAGAAGATGAAATTTTGAACATTTTGATATAAGGAACCTATAGCCAGAAATTTGAACTAAAGTGTCTACAGCAATAGGAAGTGCTTGACCGCCCTTCACTTTGGTAGCTACCCTTCTGTCCATTGACATCATATTATTGCTGTGGATGGAAGACTGTAAACACACAACTACAGTGGTTTAACTGAGCCTGTGTACAGGATGTGAGGACCCGAACAGGGGTCGATTGAGAGGTCCGAATGAGGGGTATCGATCGAAAATAAAAAGCTCCTTTTCAGACGCTAAGGAAACGGATTAGGTGTCTCGATTGAACAATGCAATTGTTTTTTTTTTTTTCGTGAATTTGTTAAACAATGGAAACGGATAAATTCGAGGAAAACGCGACGAGAGAGAGGAATCATATTCAGTCGCAACGTTGACCTCTCCCGCGCCCTTCATTAGGTTTCGAATTGTCACCAGGTGACTATGAGAGACCAATGGAGAGGCGACGACGGTTAAGAAATCTATAAAACCGTGCGACTCAAGGGACAAAGGTTCTTGGTTCTTAGTTCTTGGTTCTTGGTGCTCCTCTCCAGGATTTTTGTGATCCTACGTATCAACAGCGACCGATTTGTCAACTCCTGTGACTTACTGTCGCTCTCCCGTGACATCGTAATTTACACGGATTTTCCTTTCACCAGAGACTTTCACCGAAGCTGTGCCGCACACCCCGGTCTCAACGTCGATCTCAACGTACAACATTGAAGGACCAAACGGAGAAAGTCGGACCCTTGAAGGAACTTTTAATTTGCTCCCCGAGCTGTGTTACGTTGAAAATTTGAAGAACGTTGTAAGAATCTTTTGTTATATAATAAACGGGTTAAAAATGGTAAACCTGTCTCAGAAAGTCATTCTGCGCCCACACGACAGAAAAAACCGCTCGGCTGTCGAAAAACCCTCACCCTAATCGGCTGACCTCACAAGGACGTTGTGTACTTAGTGCTTGTCATCCTTCAGGTCATCCCTTGCATTCACTGGTGCTGTGCTGTAAACACACAACTAGTCAATGTGAGTCCCTTGTATAAACAACATCTGTAGGACACATTCATGAGCTTACGGAGCACATCTTTACAGCATTTAATACCATCAGAGGGGAGCTGGCATCTTACAGAGAGTTGGACAAAACATGGTTCATCATTGCACGTTATGTAAGGAAGTTGTTGGTCGTCACATTGAACATTTACTCTAAAGTAGTTCAGCCACTGATTCGATGTACAGTTTGATTGTACTCTACTGTTTTATCAATAAAACTTGTCATAAATACTGTATTCTGCTGTTTCATTCAGCATACTGACTGCAAAGTGCTGTAGAAACTTTATATCACATTTCTGGCTATGGGTTCCTTATATCAAAACATTCAAAATTTCATCCTCTATGATCCCCCAAATTTTTAAAACGTCATTCTGATACACCCTGTATAACAAAAGAAGGCAATTAAATAACTACCCAATTTTTTATTTTGTTTAAAATAAAAGTTTATATGAAATTAAAATTATATATAATTTTCAAAAACCCTTGATTATAAGCATTTTCAGTTTTATTTAAATTTTTAATTCAAAAGAACAAATTTTGTTATATTGGATTTATATATTCTGCCACAAAGATGTTTGCTTGAGTGAGTATTTTTGGCTGTCCTAGGTTCAGATCTTTATTTTTTAAGGACAAGTTTTTTATTTTTTTTTCTAAATTTTATTTTTGCAGGAAAGGTAAATTACATTTGTTTTACTACTGAATTATTTATTTTTGCATTTGTTTTACTAATTTACTTATTAAATAAGTAAATTGTAAATACATATTTCTATGAGCTTTAATTCTCTTGATATTGTATTGTCATGTGGATAGAATAAGTAATGACACAAAAACATGGTAAGATACATGGTTTCTTTCCTTAGAATAGCTAATGTTAGTGGTAATGAATAGCTGAATATATATACATTGGCTATATTTGACAAACATGTTATTGCAGTTCTCCTTGAAACATTAGGCCGCGTTTCTTTATGCAGCGCTCGAGAAGCGCTTTACAGCGAACTCTCTGAAACCCATTTCTAAATGCAGCGCTGCAATGTAGCGAACCGTTTCTAAACGTTTGCTGCAAGAGGTCGCTGCAGCGAAGATAAAGCAGCTTTTACGTTCGCTACACGTTTAAAGCAAAATGGACGCTTGCATGTATAATGTGGTATTAACCAGCAGCGATAACAAAAAAGTCGAGGNGGTCGGACCGAATAAAATAAAATTAAATAAAGAAGCTCAAATTAAATTAAATATCTTTATTAAAGTTAAACAAAGAAAAACTTCATTTTTCGAAATTTTACGAAAAAGGATATATACATTTCCTTCCCACGGAGCCGTTTCCTATCTCTCGGGAAACCGAAAAATGATTCACGAGGAACTTATCCTAAAAATCGGCGATTGGTGAAACCCAGTAACGTGACAAAAGGGATAAAAGAGGGGTGATGACGAGAAAAGGAGGTCCGTCGTCGCTGTCCGTGAACACGGTCCATCATCACCGTTCATGATCGGGGAAACCCCGTGCCGATCCTCATCGCCGCCGTCCGTTCCTCAAGACAACTTGTCCAATCCGGTTAGAAAACGTCCGATCCGAAATCGTAGAGGTATGATACCCATTAATGTACACTCTCTCTTGGCGCATTTCCCTCCACTCCCGCGTGTCCGCTCGAGATAAGCTCAATGTATTTATGTTAGTTATGTTACCGTCTCAATAAATGTTGTTTTGTTGTTAAAAGTCGTCTTTATTTCGAGTATCGCTCACACTTTACCGACGACCCCTCTCACCTCCTCCACTCGACCTGACAAAAGAATCCCGACTTTACAGGATAGAAAAAGCATTTTCTAAGCCATCCACTGACCAGTGGGCAGTTCTCACCGAACTGTTGCCTATCAAAAAGAGGTACGACCTCGTCCTACCTCAGGCTACCCACATATGTTACCAGTTTTCCCGCTGTAATGAATTTAGTAAAAAGTAAAACAACAAATCAGATAACAGATTCTCATCTCAAAAATAATTTAAAATAGCAGTGACTAATATTCAGCTGAATATTTCGGATATATTATGTTTACATCAGTTTCAGAAATCACATTAAATAAGCCTATGTTAATTTGTAATCATATATGAATAAATAATAGTAATTTACCCACATTTGATTTTTCTTTTTTCTCGTGTGTGGCCAGTGTCAATTCAAAAGTTTTAAATGTGGTCATTATGTAAAAAATAGTTGCCCATCCCTGAACAAAATTATGAAATGAGTATACTCAATCCCTATGATGGACAATAAATTTAAAAGAAGATTATTACATACTAGTTTAATGAATAGATCATTAACTCAAAGATTAAAAGAACATCACTATGATCTAAAAATATATTCATTATAGTCCTTGCCCAATATATCAGTCAGTCTCGGATATTACCACTATAGGATAAGGCCAAAATTATAAAAGGAATTTAAGATAACTGGAAGTTAAGAACCTGGAAATGCTTAAAATATTTTGTGCTAAAACTAAAAGAGAATATATTAATAACAAAGAGAATAAGACATTGCTTCCAGCCTGGCAATCTCTATTTGAAAATCCCCCAAAGTGTGGCAACATAGCAGTTATCCCAAAAACAGCTGATTATATGAGTACACATAAGTTATAGAGCACTAGATGCACAATATTATTTGTTCTAGTCATGTTTGATATCATGTGTATTTTATTTAGTTTCATTTTATTTCCTTGTAATTTTTAAATGTTGTTTTTGAATTCTCTGTACAATGATAATGTTAATTATTTTTTTATTTCATTTTATTTTATTGTGTTTTAATTTTAGAACATTAGAGTTTAAAATCATCATTGTAAATGATAGAACATTACAGTTTGTACACTCAGTTTTTTGTCTTGTTCAAAAACCTGAAGCAGGCTCCTGAATGGAGCCAAAAACATTTGTATTGTAATAGAATTTTGTTAGAAATGTAAGGAAGATGGTCTCTTGTTTGTTATAAGAAGGTTTCAGCTTTTGAGAAGTCTTTACTTGGAATATGGCTATGTTGGTCAAACTATAGAAAAAACATGTTAGCCCCAACTGGGGTGAGAGAGAAACTGGGTTTCCTTATGAAGTGTAAGATCAATGGCCCACCAGTGGCCAGGTGGATAAAACCACTAAATGCTCGTAGTTGGTCATGGGTTTGTGCCTTGCCAGCAGGCTGATCACATGGAGTTTTCCAGGTTTTCTTCACATTATAGGGACCAGTTTCCCTTAAAAGACCTGCTGGGAGGCATTCCCCCTTCAGCAGATTGTCCTTATGTTGTGTTGCCATAACCAAATAAACTGTAAACTCAATGAAGTCTATCCAATGTCAATTCATAGAATATGGCTACCAAATGTCTTGCTTCCCAAGCTGTGTTTTTACTTTGAATTAAAAGTTTCATCAGTACATTGTAGACTTCAATGAAAGACTAGTACTTATTATTAATAAATTAGGCAATTTTTCCTGTTATTCCTTATCATTTGTATGTGTTAAATTTCTATGTCTTAACTTTTTCAATTATTGTTCTAAAATTAAAATTAATATTTTTTACTTTATTTAAACTATTTATCATTTTATTATTTCCATATCAAATGTAATTGGTTATTTGAAATTTTTCTGCCCTGATTATTATGAATAATTGATATTCTGCTGCAGATGGAATCAAAAATTAAAGAATGAAATAAAAATGAAATAAACTTTTAATTAAGTACTAGTTTCTTTTCAAATTTATTGATTTAGTCTAATAGTTCAGTCAGATATACATATAATAATTTGTATTATAATATCAGTTTAGATCTATATAAAACATAAAGTTATTAATAAAAAACAACTAGTGTTAATATCTATTAAAAACTAAATTAATGTAATGAAATATGATTCATAATTTTTGATTAATCTTTGCTTACCTCAATATTTTCATCCTTAGGCATTTCTGAACTCCACTCTTTATTAGAATCCCAAGAATCAAAGTTCATACAAACAATTTGGCTAAAGCAATTAAAAATATTTAAAGTAACTTTTGTGTTCAAAAATACAGTAGAGCCTTGATTATCCGACCCCCTATTAACCGACACCTCGCTTAACCGACCGTCCTAGTTGGCAAATTCAAATGTCCGCTAGTGATGTGGTGCTACAATATTTGGCTATGTCTTGGCTACTTTAATATTATTTTTACGTTTATTTACTATTGAACACAAGACTGTGTTATTATTAAAACACTTGGCGTTTATCCACTTTATTCAGTTGATACGGGCACTTTTACACATTTCGGGCGTATAGCCCCTCATCAGTCAACTGATAAGAAGAAACATTTACATTAGATTATTACATTTTGTAAAAATTATATAACGATTCTAAAACATGTAACTTTTAAGACATACCATTAAAAATTCAATGACACTCGTACAGCACAAGTTATTATTCACTGCTGTTAGGATAAGTTGATAACATTGATAACATAAACCTACATACATTAAATTAAAAAATAAAACGCTGTATAATTATACATGCTTATACTGATAACGCACAGAACTATACTAATTTTTGTTTACTATTGTTTCTTACTGTTAAGTAGCTGTGACACATCTTTTATCTTCTTACTAAAGTTAATAAATATATAGGCAGAATCCTTCCTAATGATTAATGAATAAATTTGTTGGTTTCTGTATAGTTCTGTGCGTTATCAGTATAAGCATGTATAATTATACAGCGTTTTATTTTTTAATTTAATGTATGTAGGTTTATGTTATCAATGTTATCAACTTATCCTAACAGCAGTGAATAATAACTTGTGCTGTACGAGTGTCATTGAATTTTTAATGGTATGTCTTAAAAGTTACATGTTTTAGAATCGTTATATAATTTTTACAAAATGTAATAATCTAATGTAAATGTTTCTTCTTATCAGTTGACTGATGAGGGGCTATACGCCCGAAACGTGTAAAAGTGCCCGTATCAACTGAATAAAGTGGATAAACGCCAAGTGTTTTAATAATAACACAGTCTTGTGTTCAATAGTAAATAAA
>NW_019384342.1:1034991-1040461 GCF_000671375.1 Centruroides sculpturatus
ATAAAAAATATTTTATGATTTTTTTTATATAAACACAAATAGACATTCAATTAAATATAAAACTAACCTTGCATTCTCTTTGTCTTTAGAACATGCAAGTAATAACCCTTCAGTAGATAAAGAAGCCATAGTATGATTCAATGAATTTATTAAATGAATTGCATGATGTATGCTAGTATCATGAAATTCAACATCAATAGAATTTTCTTCTTCAGTATTATAACACTTCACAATTCCAATGTTATTCCATACCTAAAATTAGCAATTTTTGAAAATAAATTATTTAATTTACATAAAATAATAACACTAGTAATTTAAATTATATCAAATCAAATACAAAATTTTCATTAATGGTTAATTTAAAAAATCTTTCAAACTACAAAATATAAAATCAATAAGAAAAACAATTACTATGAAATTATTAATGAATAAATGTGTTATTACATATTTATAAAATAATAAATTGTATTATATACATATAATATAAATATGGATTTTTATGTGCCAATCAATTTTATTAAAAAATCAAATATTAAAAAATTACATCTGAGTACAACTTTCCTACTGTTTTTTGTTAATGTAATTAAATTGTATATAGGGAAAAAAGTTGGTTAATTTTAATTACAAGTAAATACAATATAGAATAAATATTTCTAAAAATTTTATTATTATGTATAATTTAGTAATATATATAAATACACATATAACATATAAATATATAACAATACGATTTAAGTAATTTTGATCAGAGCTAACCTCATAACAATACTTACATAAAAGTATGCTATTATTTATACAATTTTTACAGTATTCTATATTAGTTCAAAGATATATATGCTGTTTGCTTTTATTTGCAATATAAATTTGCAAATAAAAACAAACAGCATTTGATATATATCTTTGAACTAATATACAATACTAATTAATTTGCATATAAATTTTTTAAAACTGATTCAAAACTATAGTTCTTAAACTCATACTTTGCATATATGTAATAGACATAGCAGACAGAAAAAATATGGTAACTCAGAGTAATCATAATTATTTTACTTTCAAAGACAGTACAATGATTTTTAATGAAAATAATAATAAAATACTTTCTTACTGGAACTACACTATAAATAAAAATCAAAACCTTTAAACAATCCAGCAAATTGTTTTTTAATATCTTAAAAAACGATTTGCTGGAAATACCACATGCAGATCTTGGAATTGGCAGATTTAGTTTGCCACACATCTTTCTTTCAATTTGAAGATAAAACTTACTTACAGGCACGGGGCGTACCGATGGGTAGACCCATGTCAGCTATACTCTGCGAATTAGTGTTGCATAAACTCGAAAAAGATATACTCCCCTCGTTCCAGGAAGATATATTGTCTTACGCAAGGTATGTAGATGATGTCTTTATTTTGTGGAAAGATAATCGCAGAGTTAACCAGTTTATAGATCTGATCAACGATAACCCATGTGGATTAACTCTGGAGCTGGAGCAGGGGTTAATGTCCAGAGTCGTAGACTGTCATGGCGGCTCTTCCTGTTTTAGCCTCGAAACCGGACCGCTTTGGAGACGACGTGTCACGTGATGACGCGAGCAAACGGCAGCGGCTGTCATGGCGGCTCACCGCTGATTCCAGCAAACNTTTAAACGAGGCTTAATTTTCTAATTTTTAACGATACAATAGCGATGATTATTATTTTAAAAAATTTTTGTCAGGCTTAACATCGATGAAAATTCAACGCGAAGTAGGTTAATAGCAATATACTAATATACTAATTACATGGGATATAATAATATACTACACTAATAATGGATTTTTTCATACTTTTCAGTTATCCGACTTTTCAATTATCCGACCAACCCCAGTTCCCAATTGAGTCAGATAATCGAGGCTCTACTGTATACAGAAACAAAAAAAATAATAAAAAAAAAACAATAAAAAAAATAAACTTTCAAAAAGTTTATTTTTTATTTGTTTATCTTTTTAAAGAATATTTGTTTATCTTTAAAAAAATTATAAAAACTTACACATTAATTTACATAATTTTAGAAAAGTAGTGATAAAAAATTTTAATAAATTGAAAATGTTATAATTTATATATTTATTTTAACATTTTGTGTAAAATGGACCACTAACAGACAAAATAATAAATAACTTTAAAAAAATTCTCTGTGACCACTTTTCTAAAATAAATCATCCCTTGATGATTTGTATATTAAAAAAAATCTTAATATTTTTAGAATTTGTAAGAAATTTAGTAGAATATCATATATATATTAAAATTTTTCTACTTTACACATTGTTTTGCATAGGTTATAATTTATTTTTTTCAAAATTATAATAGTAATGGAATTTTTTATAGCTAAAATTCCATTACTATTATAAAAAATTACTATTTATTAAAAATAATTGACTTGATAATATTAGAAAAAAATTAAATGATAATATATATAATTGAAGAATAATTAGACAGTAATTCAAGACATTTTTAAAAGTTCATGGATAAAATATAAAAAGGCTGTTTAGTTATACTGTATTTAAACAATTAATTATACTGTATTTAAACAATTAAAACATCTAAATTTTTATCATTAAAATCTTTCAAAATGAATAAATAAAAAAAAAACCTCTGAACAGGATTCTAACATAAAAACTTATAATAATTATATTACATTAAAATTTATAACTTTTGTAAAATTTAAACAAAGTGATGAAATGCTAATAAGTTGAAAAAAATTTGACAAGAAAAATTTTTTAATGCCAAGTTTGTCTCATCACTGGATTCACACAAATGTACAAACAAGAAAACAGAACAACATTTTCAAACATTGAGATTAATAGATTTGAATATGATCATTGACATATGACATAACAATTTTTAAAAATTTCTAAAATGTAGCTTAGTTAACAAAACTTTGCCAAAATCAAAGTAAATAAAAAAAAACAAATAAATTTATAAAATTAGAATAAACACATAATTAAAATAAAATACAGCAACATTTAAATCAAAATTTAAGACATTCATATGTGGAAGTAATTATTAAGAGACCCAAACCCAAGTATCTAAATTCAAAGTCTCTGTTTCTTATTTAAAATCAAGCCAGCTTTAGTTATGATAACAAGTTCTTTTAGAGTCCTCAAAAAACAAAAAATTTTTTTTAGTGTCAGACAAGACATAATTATCTTAACTTCTTCTATCTCAGCATTTAATTTCTACTTTTGATTGAAATCAATTCTTCTGACAGACTCTTCCTTTTTTATTCACTTCTTGATGTTCTCTCATTTAATTCTTTCAGTAAATACCTAATAAGTAATTAAACAGAAAACATAGTATTATGGTCTCCATCTACTGGAATCTTATACAGCAAGTCTTTACTTAAGATCACTTTGTTATAATATTGTTGAGGAAAGATACAAGTACTGTACAGTGCATTTGTATACATTTTCAATTACTATTGTTGAATTTTCTTTATAAACAGTGAAACTGATTCAATGAGTTGGGAAATAAAACTGGATGTTGAAGAAAATCCAAGTAAATGAATATTAACTGAATTATATCTTGTTTATATCAATTAATCTATGATAGAATTGGTTTCATTCTATTCTATCATATATTGTTCTTGTTTAACATTACAATTTCAAAGAAGATACTGATGATGTTAAATGAGACTTACTGTATACCAGTATATGCTTTTTTGAATTTTCTTTAAAGATCCATTTTGTTTCTAACCTATGAAAAGCGTTTGAAGGGGTATAGAAAACCTATACCCCTTCAAACGCTCAGTGACGATGCTGTGAATGGCTTTTTCGAGCAGCCTTGTTGGTGACTTAGCTTTTCTACCACCAATTCCACCGCTTTTGTTCAGTTGTTACGGTGGGTAGATGAAGGCGACGACCCGCACATCAGTCTTGGATTTCATGTCCCTTTTCCCTTCGATATGTCTGCAGCCTTGCTTCTGTGCACTTAGGGACCTTCTACTTCGTGAGAATGATGCGCTCCAGCACCATCAGCAGATATTGGAGCTGGCTCATCTAATGTGCTACACTTTGGTTTTCCAGTTCAACAACGCTGCTTATTTACAAAGACGAGGTGTGCCCAGGGCAGCCCGCTTTCGGGGGATCTGTACGAGCTAGTCGTGAGGCAGTTAGAGGAGAGAGTGTTGCCCAAATTCTTACCATACATTAGTCTATACTGAAGATACGTGGATGGCATCTTTATACTTTGGAAAACCACACTGCATCTCGACAATTTTTTGTCATGCATGAACGACAGTGCTTACGGCCTCACCCTCAGCTTAGATCAGGTTAGCGACTTGAGCGCACATTTTCTAGATGTTAACATACGTCTCAAGGATGGTAAGATAGAAACGAGCGTATACCGTAAACCGGACCAACTACCACTATTCATCCCCGCGAACTCCTCCGACCCGTTTTTCTACAAGATTGCGGCCTTTTGTGCCCTTACCAAATGGGCCTTCACTCACCACACAAACGATTGCGACACCCGGTTAGAGCTCTGACACATTGAAAAAATTGCCGTTGAGCATGGCTACAGTAAACGCATGGTGCGCGGTTTAGCCTGTGCCTACGCCCATCGTCCCCCACACCACAGCGACAACCCCCTGCCGCCGCCAGACGACAACCACCAGCCCGATAAGAATGTGAGCCGTGCAGTCGTCAGATTCAACCAACATTTAGACCCCCTATACAGGGAGATAGCTTGCCGTAACCACACAAAGATCACGTACATGAGAACCGGCACTATTTACGACCTGCTGCGCAACGCCAAGGATGCGATGGATCTCAGCAGGGCCCCAGGTGTATACGCCATTCCCATCAGGGATGACAGGTTCCATAGGGACTTGATTTACATTGGCTCCACCATCCGCTCAACTCAAAAACGAATACGAGAACATCAAGCTGATATTAAAAATAACAGGCACACCACTGCCTTATCGACCTACGTCACAGACTCTGAAATTCACAAGCGGACTTCCGGAATACCAGACTAATTAGACAAGCGTTCCGAACAGATCACATCCGACACCTGGAGGCCTGGGAGATTCATAAAGCTAACTGTCGGGGCACCTGCATCAACAACAAAGATGGTGAAATGATTGCGCAGGCGTGGAGGTATTTGTTCGAGGAATTCGAACAGGGACAGTCGGAGGGGTGAAACCCAACGTGCACGATTATTTACATCTCTGGCGACATTGTTACAATGGTCAGGAAGAAACATGGTCAGTCACCACCTGAAGCAGACCTCAGTGGAGGTTGAAAGCGTTTGCGGAGTAGTTAAAAACATAACACTTGTACAGAAAGGTTTTCATGGATTATTATTACTCAACAAAGTGTTAAGTTGTTGGAAGTCGTTTTGTGTTAAATAATATTATAAAGTTACAGAAAGAATTTAATTCTAATAAGTAATAATATGACCAAATAAAAAACACTAGATCTATGTTGGTCAAAC
>NW_019384342.1:1043685-1048173 GCF_000671375.1 Centruroides sculpturatus
TAAAAGAATTGCTGAACATAAGCACTCAGTGAATAAAAACATAGACTCTACGGTGCTGCTGCCTTTGCTAAGCAGCAGAATATCGAGGTCTTTTGGGATCGGGCATTGATCATCAAGGCTACAAGATACAGGCAGGCCTTGAAACATTTGGAAAAAGTAGAAATTCACAAGGCGCAGTTGCACACAAACTGCATTAATCATAGGGATGCTGACAGATTGTCATCGGCATGGAAATCCTTCTACAGTGAGTTGACGTAGTTTATGTAAGCAGGAAGGTTAATTAAGATAATTTTTTACTGGATGTATATATTTTATTTTATTTCTTTATTTCGTTTTAATTATCTTGTATAATTTTTGCAATTATTTAAGCTTGGTAAATGTTAACGTATATTTATGTAACAGCTTTTTGAATTTTTGTTTTACGTAATTTCGAATTGTTCGTTTGATTCAGAATGATAACTGAGGATGATCGCTTAAAGCATTCAAAAGCATTTTTAAGATATTAAAAAACGATTTGCTGGATTGTTTAAAGGTTTTGAAAATAATAATTATGTGAGATCTTTTTATAGAATCTGATCACTTTGCATAAGTATACTGATATAAATATAGTAAAAAATATAGAAGTTTTAACATCTTACAATCTCATTATCTCAAATAATTTTCTTCAAAACAAATTATCTGATAGAATAAAACAGATTGTATGGAAAGTAAAAGATAACTCACATAAAAGTAACCTCATAAACTCAACTTCTATAGTTTGAAAGCTTATGCCAAGTGAGTGCTCAGAGAGTAACAAGTGAAATTTAAAAGATGTATAACAACATTTCAAAAATGCTGAAGGACACTATTTCTCTATAAGATCATTAACATTTTCACTGATGAACTCAGATATGTGTTCTTCTACATGCTACATTACAAATGCCTGTGTAAGTGACAGTCATTTTCAGCTTATGGTATAGAAATGTACAAATAAATTACTATTGTAAGACATTCGTAAGGTATTGATTGCTTTAATTTCTTCTGGGCTACTTTTTTATGGACTAACTATGTAATGGAATAGCTTATAAAAGTAGTAATGTAGTGATACAGGCAATCACTAAGCTTCTGTTTAGATAATTAAGTATAGTAATGTAGTGATACAGGCAATCACTAAGCTTCTGTTTAGATAATTAAGTATTAACATTTTTTTTTATATATATGAAAAGAAATACATTTATATTAATAAATACATTAAATAAATAGCCTTAGCAACAAATTAAATTATTTAATNAGCAACATTTAAATCAAAATTTAAGACATTCATATGTGGAAGTAATTATTAAGAGACCCAAACCCAAGTATCTAAATTCAAAGTCTCTGTTTCTTATTTAAAATCAAGCCAGCTTTAGTTATGATAACAAGTTCTTTCAGAGTCCTCAAAAAACAAAAAATTTTTTTTAGTGTCAGACAAGACATAATTATCTTAACTTCTTCTATCTCAGCATTTAATTTCTACTTTTGATTGAAATCAATTCTTCTGACAGACTCTTCCTTTTTTATTCACTTCTTGATGTTCTCTCATTTAATTCTTTCAGTAAATACCTAATAAGTAATTAAACAGAAAACATAGTATTATGGTCTCCATCTACTGGAATCTTATACAGCAAGTCTTTACTTAAGATCACTTTGTTATAATATTGTTGAGGAAAGATACAAGTACTGTACAGTGCATTTGTATACATTTTCAATTACTATTGTTGAATTTTCTTTATAAACAGTGAAACTGATTCAATGAGGTGGGAAATAAAACTGGATGTTGAAGAAAATCCAAGTAAATGAATATTAACTGAATTATATCTTGTTTATATCAATTAATCTATGATAGAATTGGTTTCATTCTATTCTATCATATATTGTTCTTGTTTAACATTACAATTTCAAAGAAGATACTGATGATGTTAAATGAGACTTGCTGTATACCAGTATATGCTTTTTTGAATTTTCTTTAAAGATCCATTTTGTTTCTAACCTATGAAAAGCGTTTGAAGGGGTATAGAAAACCTATACCCCTTCAAACGCTCAGTGACGATGCTGTGAATGGCTTTTTCGAGCAGCCTTGTTGGTGACTTAGCTTTTCTACCACCAATTCCACCGCTTTTGTTCAGTTGTTACGGTGGGTAGATGAAGGCGACGACCCGCACATCAGTCTTGGATTTCATGTCCCTTTTCCCTTCGATATGTCTGCAGCCTTGCTTCTGCGCACTTAGGGACCTTCTACTTCGTGAGAATGATGCGCTCCAGCACCATCAGCAGATATTGGAGCTGGCTCATCTAATGTGCTACACTTTGGTTTTCCAGTTCAACAACGCTGCTTATTTACAAAGACGAGGTGTGCCCAGGGCAGCCCGCTTTCGGGGGGATCTGTGCGAGCTAGTCGTGAGGCAGTTAGAGGAGAGAGTGTTGCCCAAATTCTTACTATACATTAGTCTATACTGAAGATACGTGGACGGCATCTTTATACTTTGGAAAACCACACTGCATCTCGACAATTTTTTGTCATGCATGAACGACAGTGCTTACGGCCTCACCCTCAGCTTAGATCAGGTTAGCGACTTGAGCGCACATTTTCTAGATGTTAACATACGTCTCAAGGATGGTAAGATAGAAACGAGCGTATACCGTAAACCGGACCAACTACCACTATTCATCCCCGCGAACTCCTCCGACCCGTTTTTCTACAAGATTGCGGCCTTTTGTGCCCTTACCAAATGGGCCTTCACTCACCACACAAACGATTGCGACACCCGGTTAGAGCTCTGACACATTGAAAAAATTGCCGTTGAGCATGGCTACAGTAAACGCATGGTGCGCGGTTTAGCCTGTGCCTACGNTAAAACTATATCAGTGATTTTAAAACCTATGTATTTAATTTTTTTTCTGACTTAACACTAGAATTTAACACAAGAACTTAAGACAAATTAAGTATGCAGCTTCCCTTTTTGGGAGAAGCTACATACTTATTAATTTGTCTTGAGTTCTTGAGCCGTTGATCTTTTTTAGGATCAGTATCTTCAGGATGATTGAGACCCGAGTATCGATCAAAAAATCAAATGCGCAGTATTTTTTAATGTAGTGTAGGACCTACAAATACTTGTATTTTTCTTTTGCCCGCGACCCCCGTGTAACCCACAGGTTGAAAAACACTGTTCTAGATGTTAACATACGTCTCAAGGATGGTAAGATAGAAACGAGCGTTTACCGTAAACCGGACCAACTACCACTATTCATCCCCGCGAACTCCTCCGACCCCTTTTTCTACAAGATTGCGGCCTTTTGTGCCCTTACCAAATGGGCCTTCACTCACCACACAAACGATCGCGACACCCGGTTAGAGCTCTGACACATTGAAAAAATTGCCGTTGAGCATGGCTACAGTAAACGCATGGTGCGCGGTTTAGCCTGTGCCTACGCCCATCGTCCCCCACACCACAGCGACAACCCCCTGCCGCCGCCAGACAACAACCACCAGCCCGATAAGAATGTGAGCCGCGCAGTCGTCAGATTCAACCAACATTTAGACCCCCTATACAGGGAGATAGCTTGCCGTAACCACACAAAGATCACGTACATGAGAACCGGCACTATTTACGACCTGCTGCGCAACGCCAAGGATGCGATGGATCTCAGCAGGGCCCCAGGTGTATACGCCATTCCCATCAGGGATGACAGGTTCCATAGGGACTTGATTTACATTGGCTCCACCATCCGCTCAACTCAAAAACGAATACGAGAACATCAAGCTGATATTAAAAATAACAGGCACACCACCGCCTTATCGACCTACGTCACAGACTCTGAAATTCACAAGCGGACTTCCGGAATACCAGACTAATTAGACAAGCGTTCCGAACAGATCACATCCGACACCTGGAGGCCTGGGAGATTCATAAAGCTAACTGTCGGGGCACCTGCATCAACAACAAAGATGGTGAAATGATTGCGCAGGCGTGGAGGTATTTGTTCGAGGAATTCGAACAGGGACAGTCGGAGGGGTGAAACACAACGTGCACGATTATTTACATCTCTGGCGACATTGTTACAATGGTCAGGAAGAAACACGGTCAGTCACCACCTGAAGCAGACCTCAGTGGAGGTTGAAAGCGTTTGCGGAGTAGTTAAAAACATAACACTTGTACAGAAAGGTTTTCATGGATTATTATTACTCAACAAAGTGTTAAGTTGTTGGAAGTCGTTTTGTGTTAAATAATATTATAAAGTTACAGAAAGAATTTAATTCTAATAAGTAATAATATGACCAAATAAAAAACACTAGATAGCAATTCTAGAATTAACAAAATCTACATTCTATACTATACATTTATTTTAAAATTTAAATTTTTAAATGTTAATTAGTTAATTAATCCATAATTGAAATAATGCATCAATATTTTTTTTATTAAACTAAAATATTTATTTCAAATATTAAAATTAATATTAATATTTTAATTT
>NW_019384342.1:1052943-1110504 GCF_000671375.1 Centruroides sculpturatus
ATTCTGTTTTATATGAATTCCATGTTGTACGAGTCACTTAGATTTTACAAATACGTGTGCCAGGCTGTGAACAGCTCACGTATTTGTAAAATCTAAGTGACTCGTACAACATAGAATTCATATAAAACGGAATAATCAACAGGGTTATAGGGGGGGTCAACTGTATTTTAATTATTATAAAATGACAAAAAGCTTAAATTTGAGGGTAGGGATGGATTTTATAAAAAATTGTAAATTCTAATAACAAGTAAAATTATCATTAAGTCCAACCCTACTCGAGATATGGCATAGCCCCCTTTATCTCCTCACCCCATTAATCTTTAACCACCAAAATTTAATAGTATCAATCACAAATCACTCTAGTATACAAACTTCCTGTAAAATTTCATAATTTTTTGACAAAAAACACAAGAGTTATTAAGCTTCAAAGAGGACGAACAAAACTGTGTTCCCTCCCACACACACTATATTCCACACATATAGAAAAAAAACCTCAAATTTTTTTCATTTCTAAAGTCCTGAGTCCAAAAATGTAAAAATCATGGAGTGTCATTTTTTGACCAATTACCATGCTTTCCCTCTATTATACAGTGTGTATTTTTTATCTTGAGACAATGAAATATCTTAATTGGATCTCATTATTTTAAAAAAGTTATAGACAAAAGTTGTAGGGTGTTGAGGGGGCAATCAATTGATGACCTCATGACCTTAACCTTCAAGGTCATTTGGAGGTCAAGTCTGTTTTTTCAATGGGAACACATATTTTTGACATTGGAAATGGAAAGAGCAAAAAATTTTACATTCAGATATACCCTTAATCTTAAGGTCTAGGTCACCCCTTTTGTTATATATAACAAAAGCAGGAAAGTGAAAATAGAGTTTAGGTCATTTTTCATGTGTTAGACAAAGTTTGGTACATTCTCAGGGATGTGTTAAAATGGAATTCAGGTAAGCTTTGAAAAATGTGTCTGTGTTAGAAGAGAAGTTTGGGAGAGACTTGCTGTATACAGTCGACCCCCCTATAACACGGTAGATACGTTCCGTTCTTTATGAATCCATTTTGTACAAGTCCTTGCCAATCACAGCCCAACACGTGTGAAGTTTATGGACTACAGCTGTTTGAAAGGTTTTCTTCCATAAAATTAATCGATTCCTAGACTAATTCGACTCAACATTTCCAAAATACATATATTTTTTTGGGAATAATCCGTATAAACTATGCTANAAATAAAGAATTTATTTCTTTAAAAACCTTTTATATAAAAACTGTAATAACCTAATCTGTAATTCTTGTTTTAATATAAAAGATTTTTAAAGAAATAAATTCTTTATCTTAAATATTGATATTGATTAAATCATTATTTTAACGCTGAATTAATCTATATCTGCTTTCAGTTTATCACAACAGAATAAGCACGTGAAAATTATTTTAAAATATGTATGTACATACACACATATTTTTAAACATGTATCAGTATATATTTTTAAAATAGCAGATCAGAAAATAACTTTACTCACTCAGATAGTCCCAATTCTAAAGAAATTTCATCTTCTTTATTAAAAAGCAATATCAAAAAATGATAACGCGTTTGTCCTTGTTTAATTGGTGGATCTAAACTAAGCTGAAAAAAATTAATTTTTCTAAGAAACTGTTGAAAGAAAAAAAATAAAATAAACATATATGATTAAATATTAAAAAATGAATACTTACTACAAAAAAAGTTTGTCTGTTATCTTTATGGGGAAGTAAGAACAGACGTAATACTGTACTAAGTGGAATTTTGTAATCAAATGTTTTACCATGGAGTTGGATAAATGAAGGAAAAACTTTGATATCATAACGACCTCTGAAAACATAATTTTATGAAATTAAAATATTTTCCGTGCACGAATTTCAACCCACTTCCGGAGCCTCACAACAGTAAATTCAATTTACCCGCCTAAACTCTCTGTAGCATGGCGCTGGACAGCGGAAAGTAGTTTGGCTGCCCGATGACGTTTTAACAAATTATAGGAGTTTTTTTTACCATGTTTGTACGGATACCATCGCAATTTTTTTGCCGTCATATAGGAATCCGAACTATAGGAACCCGTGTTATAGGGGGGTCGACTGTATTCAACAATGAACTTATCTTCTCAATGGATGAAAGTTTGTGTCAGTTATAACTTCTACAATTGCTACAATGAGAAAATCCTACTCATTGCTAACAATGAGAAAACATGCCCATTCCTGAAAGCACTACTACAGGAAACAAAATGAAATTGTAAGAATATTTTCTTTGTAACTCTCTCTTTCAATGTGAGCATAGTTGAGTGTCTGAACAAATATAGGTTATGGTTCAAGTTAGTTCCTTGATGCAGTCAACTTTTGTCAACAGTTTCGAGTCAGAAAACAGAAAGTAGTTTTACTTGGTTTTAATTTAGAAATTATTTTATTAATTTTTAGAATTTACAACAAAAATTTTTTATAAATTTTTTACCGATCCCATTGTTTTAAATTTTATGAATATATTTTGTTTTTATGTTATTTGTTGTTATGAATTTAACTGAAGGATTAATTAAACTTTCTTAGTTTTTTAACAAACTATTTGGTGGTGAATGACTTCCATCCCAGACCCATGTTTAGTGAGACACTTTCTATAAAAGATGTGCCAATCTATTGATCAGGTCAACTGATCTGTCATGAGCATTGTAACCAATGTAATCAGGCAGAATCTAACATAGCTTATTGGTTAGAAATCTTAAAAATTAAAAGTTGTAAAAATATTTATTATCAATAAAAATTTTCAAGGCTTCTTCAGCTTATGTCAGACCATTCAAAAAACATTTATCCAGTCAAACAAAACTTTCCTAAAATCTTTATGAGGATCTTGAATAATCTGATACTGAGACTAAAGAAGCCTGGTAAGCATTTATTTTAAGGTTGGTGGATATCAAGAAGCAAGTGGATGGCAGGGGGAGGTGCTGGAGGCAGGATACTAACCAAATGGAGACAATAGGCAAGAATTAGGGTCAACAATAAACCTTTCCCATTCCTCTATTAAATGGTAAGAAGAAGCACTGCATTTAATGATTTCCAGATGTATAGAACAATGTATATTAAGGACACAAAGTGCAAGGTTCATAGAAAAGTTTTTCAAGAATATTTCCAAGATTTTCTCACACAATGGAAAATGAGTTAGGAGGTGTTTGCATACGTTTATGGAACCAAGGGGCAGTGGCTCAAAAAAGTTTGGAAATTACTGGTATATTGGATAGTCCAACATGATCATCCAATATACAATTGAAGAACTCACAGGTGCCTGCTCCCTGTAGAACCTCCTGGATCCACAACTGTGACTGCATATATGGCATGATATGAATATATTCACAGTCTTTAAATTTATTTTTTATTAATGTAATATTTGAGATCTACAAAATATTAAAGTATTTGTGGATAGTTCAAGGATTTACCCATCCCTAATTTATTCCTATTGTTTAAGTTAACTTCCTAACCAGTAAGATATTTCTGTTTTGATTTTCAGTGGATGCATAGCAACCTTTATAATGAATTTCAGTTAAGGAATTGACTGTTTTTATTCTGTTTATGTGCATAAAGATTTGTTTACTTGTGAAATTTAAATCAGAAATGAAGTCACAGATATTAAAATATATAAATTATTTTTGAAAACTTTACATATATTCAAAGACATATCATAAAAATTATAATCACAACAAATTCAGTGTGGATGGTGCCCCAAGTCAGATAAAATTTATGGATTACAAATCAGATGATCAGTGTAAAATCATAATGCACATGAACAATAAATGATTACTCTATTCAAATTTTGTCAAAATTAATCCTAAAAGTATTATATTTTAGAGTAAATTTGACAAAATTCAAATAGATCAATCACAGAAAAATAAATCTATTTACTGTATTAAGAGATAACAGTAAAGAAATTTATTTTTCTACAACATATATATATATAAACGTCCTTTTATTACTCCAGTCCTGGAATTAAATTGTCACATCTTGTGTATATACATACATACAAGGTGTGACAACTCCAGGACTGGGGTAATAAAAAAACACAAAGAACATATAATGAAAAACCCTTTTAATATCCCTGTAAGTAATCTCCCTGGAGGGCAATGCACTTCTCGCAATGCTTGTACAAGTTTTTGAAACACTTGGCAAAGTCACTTCCGTTGACAGCTCTCAATTTCTTGGTCATTGTGCTGTATGTCCTCCAGGTCACTGAATCTTCATCCCTTCAATGTGATTTTGATTTTCAGAAACAAAAAATAGTTGCAAGGCGACAAATCTGGTGAGTATGGAGGGTGGTTCAACTCCACAATGACAACAGTCAATTGCATTNTGTAAGTGTCACAGATGCTGGTGCAATGCGTGTGTGCCCTCCTTATCCATGAATGAAAAACTGTCATTTTTATATGCTCAGGGTCTGTGGAGTTCCTAGGAATGACAATAAGAAGACAAGTGGGTTTCCAGTATATATCTGTTCTGATTTCCCCTTCTTTGCAAGTTATAGATAAATCCAAAAAATTAACATTGCTTCCACTTTCCTGCTCCGGTTAATGTCCAGAGTCATGGACTGTCATGGCGGCTCTTCCTGTTTTAGCCTCAAAACCGGACCGCTTTGGAGACGACGTGTCACGTGACAACGCGAGCGAACGGCGGCGGCTGCTGCTGCGCCGCGATAAACGGGGAAAATCGACGCGCGGGTTAACGTCCATATACGTAGACTCATGGCGGCTCATCTCTGATTCCGCAAAAAGAAAAGGAAACAGTGGGGACGCACGTTCTAACCTAACCTAACCTATTCTAATAAATTAGCACAATTATTACCGATTAAATTATTAGAATAGGTTAGGTTAGGTTAGGTTAGAACGTGCGTCCCCACTGTTTCCTTTTCTTTTTGCGGAATCAGAGATGAGCCGCCATGAGTCTACATATATGGACGTTAACCCGCGCGTCGGTTTTCCCCGTTTATCGCGGCGCAGCAGCAGCCGCCGCCGTTCGCTCGCGTTGTCACGTGACACGTCGTCTCCAAAGCGGTCCGGTTTTGAGGCTAAAACAGGAAGAGCCGCCATGACAGTCCATGACTCTGGACATTAACCGGAGCAGGAAAGTGGAAGCAATGTTAATTTTTTGGATTTATCTATAACTTGCAAAGAAGGGGAAATCAGAACAGATATATACTGGAAACCCACTTGTCTTCTTATTGTCATTCCTAGGAACTCCACAGACCCTGAGCATATAAAAATGACAGTTTTTCATTCATGGATAAGGAGGGCACACACGCGTTGCACCAGCATCTGTGACACTTACAAAGAATTGGAATATATCCGAAACATAGCGATACAGCAAGGGTACCGTAGAGAAAGAATAGATGGTCTCATTGCAAATTGTTGGCGGCGCCACCCATCTCAGGGAGGGAATCAGCATAAAGAAAGAGTCATGCTCAATTACATACCGTTTCTCAACAATTTCCTTATTTCTGGTAACTTTCTTAACCGTTCCTTTGGGGAACGGTTAAGAAAGTTACCAGAAATAAGAATATACAGATAGTTTACAAGCATAATCCCACCGTATACAGGCTCTTAAGGAATGATAAAGGCAGTTACAAACGCAACACGATGGCAGAAGTATACTCTATACCGTTAAAAGACTGTAGATTTAACTCTAATCTGGTATACATAGGAGCAACCATGAGAAACTTAAAGAAAAGAATTGTTGAACATACTCAGTGAATAAAAACATAGACTCTATGGTGCTTGCTGCCTTTGCCAAGCAGCAGAATATCGAGGTCTTTTGGGATCATGCATCGATCATCAAGGCTACAAGATCCAGGCAGGCATTGAAACATCTGGAAAAAGTATAAATTCACAAGGCGCAGTCGCACACAAAGGATTAATCATAGGAATACTGACGGATTGTCATCAGCATAAAAAATCCTTCTACGATGAGTTGACGTAGTTTATGTAAGTGGGAAGGTTAATTAAGATAATTTTTTACTGGATGTATATATTTTATTTTATTTCTTTATTTCGTTTTAATTATCTTGTATAATTTTTGCAATTATTTAAGCTTGGTAAATGTTAACGTATATTTATGTAACAGCTTTTTGAATTTTTGTTTTACATAATTTCGAATTGTTCGTTTGATTCAGAATGATAACTGAGGATGATCGCTTAAAGCATTCAAAAGCATTTTTAAGATATTAAAAAACAATTTGCTGGATTGTTTAAAGGTTTTGAAAATAATAATTATGTGAGATCTTTTTATAGAATCTGATCACTTTGCATAAGTATACTGATATAAATATAGTAAAAAATATAGAAGTTTTAACATCTTACAATCTCATTATCTCAAATAATTTTCTTCAAAACAAATTATCTGATAGAATAAAACAGATTGTATGGAAAGTAAAAGATAACTCACATAAAAGTAACCTCATAAACTCAACTTCTATAGTTTGAAAGCTTATGCCAAGTGAGTGCTCAGAGAGTAACAAGTGAAATTTAAAAGATGTATAACAACATTTCAAAAATGCTGAAGGACACTATTTCTCTATAAGATCATTAACATTTTCACTGATGAACTCAGATATGTGTTCTTCTACATGCTACATTACAAATGCCTGTGTAAGTGACAGTCATTTTCAGCTTATGGTATAGAAATGTACAAATAAATTACTATTGTAAGACATTCGTAAGGTATTGATTGCTTTAATTTCTTCTGGGCTACTTTTTTATGGACTAACTATGTAATGGAATAGCTTATAAAAGTAGTAATGTAGTGATACAGGCAATCACTAAGCTTCTGTTTAGATAATTAAGTATAGTAATGTAGTGATACAGGCAATCACTAAGCTTCTGTTTAGATAATTAAGTATTAACATTTTTTTTTATATATATGAAAAGAAATACATTTATATTAATAAATACATTAAATAAATAGCCTTAGCAACAAATTAAATTATTTAATTTTACAGTACACTACCATGAATCTATGATCCCAATGATCAGGTGTTGAAGAAGGTTGAAATGCTGGTTGCAAAGATGTTAGAGTAGGACCTGATGGAGGCTGAGATGGTGGAACTATTAGTGCTGACATTTTAGTTTCATCATCATTCACTTGTAAACCAAAAATTTTTGGCTCCAGACTAGCTTTGATGGCACCAATATCAATGTCTAGATAAAATCATAATCAAAATATATTGTTAATATTTCATAATCATAATATTTTAAAATATAAAATTTATTTATATGTATGCTTGCATATATTTAAAAATTTTCTGTAATTCTTGTTTAGCAAAAAAATAGTTTTTAATAAAACATTTTCTTCTTCGCAGATTAGTGTAATAAAATATATAAGCTGACAATCAAATAAATAGAGTTTCTTTCAAGAGTAATTGGCATTTTCATTTGTTTGTGTTGCTGCTATTAACTGTAATCTAAAAATAAAATGATATGTTCATTTATAGATTTTCTATTGCAATTAGTATGCAGTAAAAATTCCTTAACAGATATTTTTAATGAATATTTGTGTGAATATTTAATGAATATTAATCATGTCATCAGTAGCATATTTCCATAACTTACTTTGTAGATTTACAGATTTAATAGATCTCAATAACAAAGACAATAAACTGTTTTGTAAAGCAATTAAAAAAAAAAAATANGGTTTAGTAAAAAATTTTTGGACAGTCAGTGTCTTCAATTAATTTATAAAAAAATAAATAAATATTTGAAAGATAGAAAGCCTGAAGATACAAGTATTTGTTAATAGTAAAATTTTTGCTGGTAGTAAGGTGTCTAGTGTTTATTTAGTAATTCAAACCAGCAGATTTGTTACATTTATAGTGATTTTTTCAAAAAAATAGTTTGCACAGTTTTAAAAACAATAAATTGAATATCAAACTCAGCTTCCTTTTAAAACATTTAATAAAACATTTAACACCTTATAACGCTGAAAATATTTATTAAATCACAAACGTTTTCAGCCTAATGGAATAGGCCATCATCAGGTGACAGGGCATCCGTGTCTACATGCTTTAATCTAACATCCTCTTTTCTATCCTAGTACTGACCATTACATGTTACAACCCAGTGATCACCTGAATCTCCTTCTCCTTTATCACCAAATGCAGTAACTTCTTGATTACCAGAGAGAGGTGAAAATAAATGACTATGAAGATGTTTTTGAGTTATTAAATGTTCTAATCTGATTGTGTCTCCACATGAAATAGGTTCTCCTCTTGTACATGTTTTTCCATTTGGTCCTTTAATTACCCAATGACTAGAAAGAAAGTTTTGTGCGTGATTGGTTATTTTTTGAATATAATAATTACATGAAATGGATGATTTTGTATCACGTGATTTGTATTCGCCAATGATAAGCGTCCGGAATTGTATGTAGTGTAGTCATGTATATAGTTTTTATCACTTCTGATGAGAAAGAAGATTGTTGGAGAGCATCGATATGCTAAATGCACCTTAGTGGTCCTGGCAATTTATCTATATATATTAATTAGAAAGTGTTTTGCTGTATGTGATAACTTTCATTCTGATGATGTCTATTTCATATAGACAAAAACATTAGTAAATTTTTCTTTTCATAGTGCTAGTGTTGGTTTTGTATGTGATGTATGAAACAGCACTCATACATTTCATTATTGCTATCTCCATTTTATATTACAGAATTTCAGTGGTTAATATTTTTTATTCAGATATATCTAGTTTTTTTCACAATGAAAATAAATGATTTTTAGGATTTTATTCACAATGCTATTATTTCATGGAATAAAAATTCTAAGATATTATAAAAGCAGATATTATAAACATAAGATTATAAAAACAAGGATTTAAAACTGGCATAATTTAGAGCTATAATAAAGTGACTAGACATCCTGAATTAGGCAGTACTACTTTTGAACTATTCATAATTATATTCAAAAATAGCTAATATTCACGCATGAGTAAGTCAAAGATGAAAAAATAACATAAAACAACAACTTACAGATAAAAAGTCACACCTTAAACTATATTTAATAAAGAAAAATATTTTTACCTAGTTGATAGGTCTATCAATTGAACTGATGAACTTCACATGGTATACACTCACAGTCTGAGAACAGTGAATGTACTGTATACCAAGTAATATTGTGTAAATCAGTTATGAAAAGAAGAGTTCATGATTTTCACTAATTATCTAAATTTTTTTACTTAGGTAAAAGGCAGTTAAAGCAAACAAACTATGCTCATAGCCATAATTAACTGTTTATTGCTGCTAATACTAAAGGTCGTTATTTTATAAATAAGAGAGTTTGACTGTATTCTTATTCTACACTGGCGGAAATTGAAAGTGTTACACCCACTCAGTATAGTCGAAGACATATGAAATTGGGGCAAAAGAATCTTTTTTTTGAAGGGTATTGAATGATCAAAAATTAAATGAAGTACATACAGTGGTATGGAAATTATGGAGACATTTGTTATGCAAAATTGCTATAGTGTTTAGTTTATAAGTTGTAAACTGTGTTAGGGAACATAACTTTTTTTGGTCCACAGGTTGTTGGTGACCAGCTATGCCATATTAATGAGTGAGAACTCTGTACACCCAAATGTCTGGCTTTGAAAGAGGTCAGATAATTGGCATGTTAGAAACGGGAGCATCATATTGTAAAATCACCCAAAGGACTGACCGTACTGCAATGTCAGTACAAAGAGTGGTCACAAGGTGGATGCAGGAAGTGTCCAGTACTCGCAGACCTGGCACAGATCCATGCAGAAGAATGACGCCACATGAAGACCACCATATTGTGCAGATGGCAGTTGCTAACAGATGGGCAATGGTGTGAGGTTTGCCGATTGGGGAGAAAGTGTCGCGACAGTCAAGCGGTCAGCACTGTCGTGTGGGAGTGAAAAAACTTACTGAGACAGGTTCTCCATCGTATACCGTTTAATAAATATAAAAATTTTTCTTACAACAAATCCTTAAAAACGGCGTAACACCTATCCAAAGTCGAGCAACAAGTTCGTAACACTAAAAGTTCAACTGTTCTGACGATAGTTTTTCTTCCAGCGATGGCGGCATGAAGACGTTGACTCCGGGCTGCACAACACTATTTGAACCAAGGTCTTCTATCTACAAGGTGGACTTTAGCAATCTTGATGGCACGGGAGGGTGAAGACAAGTCCTCCGAATATCTGACAAGTTCTCGTGGGAGAATGTCCGGATGACAAGAATCCTGGAGAGGAGCATTGCGAACCAAAGGCCAAGAACTACGAACCAAGAACATCACATCCTATTTTTGCGTGGTTTTTATAAGTTTTTTCTGGATCCAAGATTGAACATTCCGATAGGTCGATGCCGATCTACCCCTGCTCTCTAATTGGTCCCCTCCTCGTTACGAATTGTAACGAGATTGGTGCCCAGATCGCAGGGTGAGTCAACTCCGATTGACAATTTGATTCCTATCGAAGACGTTCGATCTAAGTACTCAAATTCATCCATTGTTTTAACCTGAGTAGTTCGACTTTCTTAGAAGTTTTTACAGATATGTCCTTATATGGACATAAAATATTCATTTTGTGTTTGATGGTTTCTTTTTACAATAAGATTAATAATTATAAAAATTTTTTTCATATGAAATTAAAATATTTTCCGTGCACGAATTTCAACCCACTTCCGGAGCCTCACAACAGTAAATTCAATTTACCCGCCTAAACTCTCTGTAGCATGGCGCTGGACAGCGGAAAGTAGTTTGGCTGCCCGATGACGTTTTAACAAATTATAGGAGTTTTTTTTACCATGTTTGTACGGATACCATCGCAATTTTTTTGCCGTCATATAGGAATCCGAACTATAGGAACCCGTGTTATAGGGGGGTCGACTGTATTCAACAATGAACTTATCTTCTCAATGGATGAAAGTTTGTGTCAGTTATAACTTCTACAATTGCTACAATGAGAAAATCCTACTCATTGCTAACAATGAGAAAACATGCCCATTCCTGAAAGCACTACTACAGGAAACAAAATGAAATTGTAAGAATATTTTCTTTGTAACTCTCTCTTTCAATGTGAGCATAGTTGAGTGTCTGAACAAATATAGGTTATGGTTCAAGTTAGTTCCTTGATGCAGTCAACTTTTGTCAACAGTTTCGAGTCAGAAAACAGAAAGTAGTTTTACTTGGTTTTAATTTAGAAATTATTTTATTAATTTTTAGAATTTACAACAAAAATTTTTTATAAATTTTTTACCGATCCCATTGTTTTAAATTTTATGAATATATTTTGTTTTTATGTTATTTGTTGTTATGAATTTAACTGAAGGATTAATTAAACTTTCTTAGTTTTTTAACAAACTATTTGGTGGTGAATGACTTCCATCCCAGACCCATGTTTAGTGAGACACTTTCTATAAAAGATGTGCCAATCTATTGATCAGGTCAACTGATCTGTCATGAGCATTGTAACCAATGTAATCAGGCAGAATCTAACATAGCTTATTGGTTAGAAATCTTAAAAATTAAAAGTTGTAAAAATATTTATTATCAATAAAAATTTTCAAGGCTTCTTCAGCTTATGTCAGACCATTCAAAAAACATTTATCCAGTCAAACAAAACTTTCCTAAAATCTTTATGAGGATCTTGAATAATCTGATACTGAGACTAAAGAAGCCTGGTAAGCATTTATTTTAAGGTTGGTGGATATCAAGAAGCAAGTGGATGGCAGGGGGAGGTGCTGGAGGCAGGATACTAACCAAATGGAGACAATAGGCAAGAATTAGGGTCAACAATAAACCTTTCCCATTCCTCTATTAAATGGTAAGAAGAAGCACTGCATTTAATGATTTCCAGATGTATAGAACAATGTATATTAAGGACACAAAGTGCAAGGTTCATAGAAAAGTTTTTCAAGAATATTTCCAAGATTTTCTCACACAATGGAAAATGAGTTAGGAGGTGTTTGCATACGTTTATGGAACCAAGGGGCAGTGGCTCAAAAAAGTTTGGAAATTACTGGTATATTGGATAGTCCAACATGATCATCCAATATACAATTGAAGAACTCACAGGTGCCTGCTCCCTGTAGAACCTCCTGGATCCACAACTGTGACTGCATATATGGCATGATATGAATATATTCACAGTCTTTAAATTTATTTTTTATTAATGTAATATTTGAGATCTACAAAATATTAAAGTATTTGTGGATAGTTCAAGGATTTACCCATCCCTAATTTATTCCTATTGTTTAAGTTAACTTCCTAACCAGTAAGATATTTCTGTTTTGATTTTCAGTGGATGCATAGCAACCTTTATAATGAATTTCAGTTAAGGAATTGACTGTTTTTATTCTGTTTATGTGCATAAAGATTTGTTTACTTGTGAAATTTAAATCAGAAATGAAGTCACAGATATTAAAATATATAAATTATTTTTGAAAACTTTACATATATTCAAAGACATATCATAAAAATTATAATCACAACAAATTCAGTGTGGATGGTGCCCCAAGTCAGATAAAATTTATGGATTACAAATCAGATGATCAGTGTAAAATCATAATGCACATGAACAATAAATGATTACTCTATTCAAATTTTGTCAAAATTAATCCTAAAAGTATTATATTTTAGAGTAAATTTGACAAAATTCAAATAGATCAATCACAGAAAAATAAATCTATTTACTGTATTAAGAGATAACAGTAAAGAAATTTATTTTTCTACAACATATATATATATAAACGTCCTTTTATTACTCCAGTCCTGGAATTAAATTGTCACACCTTGTGTATATACATACATACAAGGTGTGACAACTCCAGGACTGGGGTAATAAAAAAACACAAAGAACATATAATGAAAAACCCTTTTAATATCCCTGTAAGTAATCTCCCTGGAGGGCAATGCACTTCTCGCAATGCTTGTACAAGTTTTTGAAACACTTGGCAAAGTCACTTCCGTTGACAGCTCTCAATTTCTTGGTCATTGTGCTGTATGTCCTCCAGGTCACTGAATCTTCATCCCTTCAATGTGATTTTGATTTTCAGAAACAAAAAATAGTTGCAAGGCGACAAATCTGGTGAGTATGGAGGGTGGTTCAACTCCACAATGACAACAGTCAATTGCATTTGTCAGGCCAAAAATTCCATGACAACAGTCGCAGTGGGCAGGAATTGTCGTGCAGCAGTACTGAGCTTCCTCTTGCAGCAAACTGAGGCCTAACCTGATGAGTTGTCTCCAGATTGATACCAGTTGTCTCCGCTATCATCTGAATAGACATTCTACTGTCATATCGCAGCAAGTCTGATTTTTTCGATGTTTTCTGGAGTTCAAACTGATTGAGGTCGTCCAGAGCGAGCATCATCCTCAAGGTCTTTCCGATCATCCCTGAAACGTGCAAACTACACAAAAACGTGACAGTAGGATAGGGCATCATTCTCATAAACTTGCTAGATGAGAACATATGTCTCTGTTGCACTTTTACCTAACTTGTAACAAAACTTAATGTTCACTTTTTGTTCCATGACAAAAACATGATAGCACTTTCTCACAGCAATATGTGAATGGAGTACAAAAAAAAGAATGAGTTACGAGACACGAACAATCTTTGCAGACAAGTAGCCAGATGGTTGAACTATTATGACAAGCTTAGACAAGTTTCTGCATGCTGATACTGCAGTGCTACACAACTAGTCCTTGAATTAAATTGTCACACCTTGTATATAGATATTTTATACAGGAAAATAATTAGACAAATATTGTGCTTTATTATTTAAATAAGTATGGAAGTTAAACCTTGAGCAGAATGATCTCTAAGATAGTTTTTATATAAAATTGATTAAAATTATCAAAAAAGTATTTCATTATCTATAACTCCCTAAATTATTTCATATCATATTGAATTCATTTATTTCAAATGTTAAATTCTTTATTAACAGCAAAAAATTAAAAAATAAAACTTCTAAATGTATTAGTTCTCTTATAAACATTACCATAATTGTTATCATCGTCATCATCATTGTCATCATCTGGGATCTTTGAATTTGATACAGAATCATTGTCAGATAATGTTTTATCATCATTATGTTGAAAAGATTCTTTTATTAAACTTTGTTTTGAAGCATCCTATAAAAAAATAGTAACTTAATATCAATAGTTATTAGGAAAAATTATAATAAACTTTAACAATATATTTTGAATTAATGTTAGCTTCTTCCAACATTATATAGTATATATAGGTTAATGAAACAGAAAACTGACCAACAGAAAAAATATTCAGTACCATGTGAGTCTGGTTTTACTGTTTTACACATGTTTTACTGTACCACATTTCCCTGATTAAGATGCAGCATGAATTTGAAATCAAATTTTAAGGGTTTTTTATGAAGGAAAATTTTAAATAATCAACATGGCCACATAATTCATAAAAAGGAAACTTATAAAAACATAGCACAATTTCTTGAAAAGTCTCAATATAAAAGTACAGTTGGAATATCAGTGATGATTTCAAAGTTATAGATGCTCTACTTGGCTTACAATAGTGATACACAAAATACTATTGTTTTCTTTGTGAATGGAACAGAAGAACAAGATCTTCACATATATTGTCAACTGCTGGCCACTCACAAAGCAATATATATCAAGGAAAAAACTAGTTTATTATGCATTAGTCCAATCCAATAAAATTTTACTTTAGCTGTTGCATTTTAAATTGAGCTTAAAGAAAAATTTTGTAAAATCAATAAATAAAGAGGGTTTGGGCTTTTTGTATTTAAAAAAGTATCACTATCTAAGCAACACTGAAATTAAAAAAAGAGTTTTCATGGGCCACAAATTAATCTGTTAATGAAAGATGAAGAATTTGAATGTCCTTAAATGGCAGTTTAACTTGCAGCACAGAATAGTTTTGCACTAGCACAAAACTTTGTAGGAAATAGAAAATCAAAACTATGAAGAACTTGTAAATGATCATCTTAAATTATACACTTCCTTCATTCTCACCTAAGCTTCTTTCTGTCAGATATTGGCAACATCAGTAAAAAACATGGGGAAATCTTCCACCAAGATATATTGTCTATCAAAAAACATTATCAAGGTAAGTGAAAATGTTGATCTGAGATCCACTACTTCATAAACCAAAGAACCAGCAATAGAATAGAACTACTCACTTTGCAGAGCAAATGTTTTCTTTTGTTTTTAAACATGACATCCTCAAGCTACTGTTCTAAAATTCAAATTACATGCATTTGGAACAGATTATAAACTTTACTTAGTCATTCATGATTAGAAGATAGCAGTTGATACACTGATTGGTGGAATGTTTGTACATAGCAATCTACTTGGAATGTGTTTCTGCTGAACTTATATATATATTTTTACGGGTTCGGGATTGCACTATCCTCTTTATAGTTGATGGCTTTTGACTTTTGAGCCGTCCTGTAGATCTCCATTTACTCCAGATATCTGATATGTGATCTATCTGCTGTTCTATGTATGGTTTTGGCCCAGTCAAAATGGACCTTCACATCTGGGTCCCCAGCATAAGTTGATAGTGCAATGGTTAATAGGCCTTTTGATATGTCAGTTCGATGTTCCTTTAGATGAGTGGTAATGGTGCTGGCATGGGGCTCCATTATATTCTAAATCTTTATTGAATCTTTTGTCCATAAGAGGGATGGAATATACTCTGGTGAATATTGCCAAGTTGATGGATTTTTGGCATTTCTACTTAGATTAAATATGGATGGGTTCTTTTGAGGCCATATTGGTTGGAAGTGTTTTTATCATTACAATGACTGCCCTAGTGGATTATATTGTATCATCAGATACAGGAAAGTTACCACTTTCTGTGAGTACAATTATTTTTAAAATGGGAGGATTTTAACATGTGTTATTGTCCTTCATACTTTTTGACTTTGTCAGCCTATTTTTGTTACATAATCTGTCGCTTTTGTCGACAGTTATACATCATTTGTGTGGACCTTATAACGCCCTGTAAATCTTGTGTTTGAATGCCCATTATTAATTATGATATTGCGATACATATTTTCTTGCCAAACAAAATGTATTGTTCCTCACCTCATGGTAGGATTAGCCAATCAGCGAATGGCTCTCTGAGGCTCTACTGTTTGTATTTTTAATATCTTTAACTCTGTATACAAGTTGGCAAGTAGGCCATTCTATTCATAGGGACCCTGATGTGAAGATCCATTTCAACTGGGTCAAAATCATACATAGAACAGCAGATAGATCACATATCAGATATTTGGAGTAAATGGAGATCTACAGGGTGGCCCAAAAGTCAAATGTTATCAACTATAAATAGGATAGTGCAATCCCAAACCCGTAAAAATATATATATATATAAGTTCAGCAGAAACACATTCCATGTAGGTTGCTATGTACAAACATTCTAACAATTAGTGTATCAACTGTTGTCTTCAGTGTTGCTAGCTAAAACACGTAAAAATGATATTAAAGTAGCCAAGACATAGCCAAATATTATAGTGCCACGTCACTAGTGGACATTTGAATTTGCCGACTAAAACGTGGTCGGTTAACTGATATGACGGTTGATCGGAGGTCAGATAATCGATGCTCTACTGTATATGTTACTCGCCAAACCTGATTTCAGGCCAAACTAGTTTATCCTATGTGTGTCAGGATATACTAGTTTAGCCTAGGACAATCTATTGTAGTTTGGCCTAAATACTTTAGGCTTAACTAGTTTGTCCTAAGCCGAACTGATTTAGAATTATTATTTAAGTCAGGCCTGGCCAACCCAAATTGTTTCGCAAGACACTTTGATCACATGTAACATTACAATGGGCCACAATTTAGGCAAACATACTTTTAAAAAAGTAAAACAAATACAAAATGAATAAGATTTCATTGTTATACCAAGAGTTCATACTCACACTTGTGCATTATAACAATGACACATGCAAATTTTCATTTATTTAATTGTTTTGGTATACACAAAATGGAAAACGAACGTTTTAATAGATATATAATGTCTCTTAGCGGGCCACACAATTTAATGTGACAGGCCGTGGGTTGGCCAGGCCTGATTTAAGTATATTAATGGTTAAAATAAAATTAAAAGGCAATCAATTAGATGAACAATATTTACTCAAACATACTCTACTTAATTATAAAAAAATGGTATTGATTAGAAAGAAGAAAACTTGTAGAAAACTATAAAATAAAAATAAGCTAATCAGTACTTATCAGTTTGTATTTTTTTTTATTAAGCCATGCACTTTCAAAGGTAATTAACTTTTGAAAATATTTTCAAAAATTCAAATGAAATNGTAGTAATGTAGTGATACAGGCAATCACTAAGCTTCTGTTTAGATAATTAAGTATTAACATTTTTTTTTATATATATGAAAAGAAATACATTTATATTAATAAATACATTAAATAAATAGCCTTAGCAACAAATTAAATTATTTAATTTTACAGTACACTACCATGAATCTATGATCCCAATGATCAGGTGTTGAAGAAGGTTGAAATGCTGGTTGCAAAGATGTTAGAGTAGGACCTGATGGAGGCTGAGATGGTGGAACTATTAGTGCTGACATTTTAGTTTCATCATCATTCACTTGTAAACCAAAAATTTTTGGCTCCAGACTAGCTTTGATGGCACCAATATCAATGTCTAGATAAAATCATAATCAAAATATATTGTTAATATTTCATAATCATAATATTTTAAAATATAAAATTTATTTATATGTATGCTTGCATATATTTAAAAATTTTCTGTAATTCTTGTTTAGCAAAAAAATAGTTTTTAATAAAACATTTTCTTCTTTGCAGATTAGTGTAATAAAATATATAAGCTGACAATCAAATAAATAGAGTTTCTTTCAAGAGTAATTGGCATTTTCATTTGTTTGTGTTGCTGCTATTAACTGTAATCTAAAAATAAAATGATATGTTCATTTATAGATTTTCTATTGCAATTAGTATGCAGTAAAAATTCCTTAACAGATATTTTTAATGAATATTTGTGTGAATATTTAATGAATATTAATCATGTCATCAGTAGCATATTTCCATAACTTACTTTGTAGATTTACAGATTTAATAGATCTCAATAACAAAGACAATAAACTGTTTTGTAAAGCAATTAAAAAAAAAAAAATAAATAAAATAGTCATCAAACACAATAAGTTAAAAGTCTTTTGTTTATTCAAAAAAACAAACAGATGCATATGGGAAACTAGATATCATAAACAATTCCCTGTAATAATACTTAAAAATTAATATAAAAACAGCTGTGTAGACTTGTGAGAAAGGAGTTGCTCAAGACATAAACAGCATCTCTCTTTTCCATATAACTGACAACAATTGACTACCTGATGCACACTCAAGAAATTCTTTCCAGTGACAAACAGTCACTTGCTTGGCCCACAAATAAGCAGTTGATTGGAGAATTGGACTGGCTGTCTGGTTGATTGGACAGTACACAAAGAAAATGGTATCATTAGAAAATAAATCCAGCAATGAGTTGCTTAACTCTCTTGGCAACATTTAAAACTGTGTGTGGTGCCATCTGTTATAATATTTTATTAAAAACTTTTTGTGTGTAAAATCATTTTAATCTGTACTGGTTGATTTTCTCACAGCAACTCCAGTTAAATGACTCAAGACTTTATTGTAGCATATTTTTACACAGATTATACGTCATATGCATTTCAGGCTGTTGCGACTTTACAGCCCCCCTTCAGTGTTATTGAAAGACAATGGTATGATTAGACCTGACATTGTTGTAATTATCAATAAAGATTTTTACAATATTGTTTGTATATTTATTTACATGTCTTAGAGAGAGACAAAAATTATTTAAAACTATTACACATTCAATATTTTCCATAAAACTTTTTATACAGTCGACCTCCCTATAACACTGTTGATAATTCTGTTTTATATGAATTCCATGTTGTACGAGTCACTTAGATTTTACAAATACGTGTGCCAGGCTGTGAACAGCTCACGTATTTGTAAAATCTAAGTGACTCGTACAACATAGAATTCATATAAAACGGAATAATCAACAGGGTTATAGGGGGGTCAACTGTATTTTAATTATTATAAAATGACAAAAAGCTTAAATTTGAGGGTAGGGATGGATTTTATAAAAAATTGTAAATTCTAATAACAAGTAAAATTATCATTAAGTCCAACCCTACTCGAGATATGGCATAGCCCCCTTTATCTCCTCACCCCATTAATCTTTAACCACCAAAATTTAATAGTATCAATCACAAATCACTCTAGTATACAAACTTCCTGTAAAATTTCATAATTTTTTGACAAAAAACACAAGAGTTATTAAGCTTCAAAGAGGACGAACAAAACTGTGTTCCCTCCCACACACACTATATTCCACACATATAGAAAAAAAACCTCAAATTTTTTTCATTTCTAAAGTCCTGAGTCCAAAAATGTAAAAATCATGGAGTGTCATTTTTTGACCAATTACCATGCTTTCCCTCTATTATACAGTGTGTATTTTTTATCTTGAGACAATGAAATATCTTAATTGGATCTCATTATTTTAAAAAAGTTATAGACAAAAGTTGTAGGGTGTTGAGGGGGCAATCAATTGATGACCTCATGACCTTAACCTTCAAGGTCATTTGGAGGTCAAGTCTGTTTTTTCAATGGGAACACATATTTTTGACATTGGAAATGGAAAGAGCAAAAAATTTTACATTCAGATATACCCTTAATCTTAAGGTCTAGGTCACCCCTTTTGTTATATATAACAAAAGCAGGAAAGTGAAAATAGAGTTTAGGTCATTTTTCATGTGTTAGACAAAGTTTGGTACATTCTCAGGGATGTGTTAAAATGGAATTCAGGTAAGCTTTGAAAAATGTGTCTGTGTTAGAAGAGAAGTTTGGGAGAGACTTGCTGTATACAGTCGACCCCCCTATAACACGGTAGATACGTTCCGTTCTTTATGAATCCATTTTGTACAAGTCCTTGCCAATCACAGCCCGACACGTGTGAAGTTTATGGACTACAGCTGTTTGAAAGGTTTTCTTCCATAAAATTAATCGATTCCTAGACTAATTCGACTCAACATTTCCAAAATACATATATTTTTTTGGGAATAATCCGTATAAACTATGCTATAAACAAAAAATTGTAGGATTACTTACCGAGTGTGCACTGTTTGACGTCGCCATTGCTTAAGCTTGTTTTCATCGCGGACCAGCGCACCAAACGGCAGCTGCAATTTCTGATAAGTTATTTTTCTGCGCAAACTTCATTGAACTTTGGAGACATCATTAATATAAATAATTTTTATGGCCGTTGAATAAGAAGTGTTTCTTTCACAAGAAATGTATAAAATTAGTGCTGTATTAGACTTACGGTACCTAATTTACATACTGTACAGATGATAATAAACTGAACTTACTAGCCTAAAATCTCCGTAGCGTGTTGCCAGGCGGCAGAAAGCATATATATAATTATAATAAAGTTACAATAAATTAAGTTAATATATAATTATATATACAGTACCTAATTTATATATAATTAATATATAATTATATGTACAGTACCTAATTTATATATAATACTGTACAGACGATAGTGTGAGGTTTGCCGATTGGGGAGAAAGTGTTGCGACAGTCGAGCGGTCAGCACTGTCGTGTGGGAGTGAAAAAACTTACTGAGACAGGTCCTCCATTGCAAACTATTTATTAAATGTAAAAATTTCACTTACAACTACTGTTTTACTTCGGCGTAAGGCCTATCTGCAGAGTGAATCAGTTCGTAAATAAAGTTCAATCTTTTCTATGATCTTCTCTCCTTTTGGCAAAGATGATGAGAAAAATGTAGGCTCCAGGGCGCACAGCACAAATTGAAGGAGTGATTCTCGTAGCAGATTACCCTTGGTGAAACTTGCTGGGACGGGATGGCGAAAACTTCTTTCGGAACGACGACCAAGTTCCCATTGTTGAACCGCAGGAAAAATCCAGAAGCAGAGCACACTGAACTTAGAACCAAGGTCACATCCTATTTTTGCGTGGTTTTTATAAGTTTTTTCTGGGTCCCAGATTGAACATTCCGATAGGTCGATGTCGACTTCCCCCGTTCTCCAATTGGTCCCCCTCCTCGTTACGAATTGTAACAGGATCAGAGCCCAGATCACAGGGTGAGTCAACTCCGATTGACAATTTGATTCCTATCAAAGACGTTCGATCTAAGTACTCAAATTCATCCATTGTTTTAACCTGAGTAGTTCGACTTTCTTAGAAGTTTTTACAGATATGTCCTTATATGGACATAAAATATTCATTTTGTGTTTGATGGTTTCTTTTTACAATAAGATTAATAATTATAAAAATTTTTTTCATATGAAATTAAAATATTTTCCGTGCACGAATTTCAACCCACTTCCGGAGCCTCACAACAGTAAATTCAATTTACCCGCCTAAACTCTCTGTAGCATGGCGCTGGACAGCGGAAAGTAGTTTGGCTGCCCGATGACGTTTTAACAAATTATAGGAGTTTTTTTTACCATGTTTGTACGGATACCATCGCAATTTTTTTGCCGTCATATAGGAATCCGAACTATAGGAACCCGTGTTATAGGGGGGTCGACTGTATTCAACAATGAACTTATCTTCTCAATGGATGAAAGTTTGTGTCAGTTATAACTTCTACAATTGCTACAATGAGAAAATCCTACTCATTGCTAACAATGAGAAAACATGCCCATTCCTGAAAGCACTACTACAGGAAACAAAATGAAATTGTAAGAATATTTTCTTTGTAACTCTCTCTTTCAATGTGAGCATAGTTGAGTGTCTGAACAAATATAGGTTATGGTTCAAGTTAGTTCCTTGATGCAGTCAACTTTTGTCAACAGTTTCGAGTCAGAAAACAGAAAGTAGTTTTACTTGGTTTTAATTTAGAAATTATTTTATTAATTTTTAGAATTTACAACAAAAATTTTTTATAAATTTTTTACCGATCCCATTGTTTTAAATTTTATGAATATATTTTGTTTTTATGTTATTTGTTGTTATGAATTTAACTGAAGGATTAATTAAACTTTCTTAGTTTTTTAACAAACTATTTGGTGGTGAATGACTTCCATCCCAGACCCATGTTTAGTGAGACACTTTCTATAAAAGATGTGCCAATCTATTGATCAGGTCAACTGATCTGTCATGAGCATTGTAACCAATGTAATCAGGCAGAATCTAACATAGCTTATTGGTTAGAAATCTTAAAAATTAAAAGTTGTAAAAATATTTATTATCAATAAAAATTTTCAAGGCTTCTTCAGCTTATGTCAGACCATTCAAAAAACATTTATCCAGTCAAACAAAACTTTCCTAAAATCTTTATGAGGATCTTGAATAATCTGATACTGAGACTAAAGAAGCCTGGTAAGCATTTATTTTAAGGTTGGTGGATATCAAGAAGCAAGTGGATGGCAGGGGGAGGTGCTGGAGGCAGGATACTAACCAAATGGAGACAATAGGCAAGAATTAGGGTCAACAATAAACCTTTCCCATTCCTCTATTAAATGGTAAGAAGAAGCACTGCATTTAATGATTTCCAGATGTATAGAACAATGTATATTAAGGACACAAAGTGCAAGGTTCATAGAAAAGTTTTTCAAGAATATTTCCAAGATTTTCTCACACAATGGAAAATGAGTTAGGAGGTGTTTGCATACGTTTATGGAACCAAGGGGCAGTGGCTCAAAAAAGTTTGGAAATTACTGGTATATTGGATAGTCCAACATGATCATCCAATATACAATTGAAGAACTCACAGGTGCCTGCTCCCTGTAGAACCTCCTGGATCCACAACTGTGACTGCATATATGGCATGATATGAATATATTCACAGTCTTTAAATTTATTTTTTATTAATGTAATATTTGAGATCTACAAAATATTAAAGTATTTGTGGATAGTTCAAGGATTTACCCATCCCTAATTTATTCCTATTGTTTAAGTTAACTTCCTAACCAGTAAGATATTTCTGTTTTGATTTTCAGTGGATGCATAGCAACCTTTATAATGAATTTCAGTTAAGGAATTGACTGTTTTTATTCTGTTTATGTGCATAAAGATTTGTTTACTTGTGAAATTTAAATCAGAAATGAAGTCACAGATATTAAAATATATAAATTATTTTTGAAAACTTTACATATATTCAAAGACATATCATAAAAATTATAATCACAACAAATTCAGTGTGGATGGTGCCCCAAGTCAGATAAAATTTATGGATTACAAATCAGATGATCAGTGTAAAATCATAATGCACATGAACAATAAATGATTACTCTATTCAAATTTTGTCAAAATTAATCCTAAAAGTATTATATTTTAGAGTAAATTTGACAAAATTCAAATAGATCAATCACAGAAAAATAAATCTATTTACTGTATTAAGAGATAACAGTAAAGAAATTTATTTTTCTACAACATATATATATATAAACGTCCTTTTATTACTCCAGTCCTGGAATTAAATTGTCACATCTTGTGTATATACATACATACAAGGTGTGACAACTCCAGGACTGGGGTAATAAAAAAACACAAAGAACATATAATGAAAAACCCTTTTAATATCCCTGTAAGTAATCTCCCTGGAGGGCAATGCACTTCTCGCAATGCTTGTACAAGTTTTTGAAACACTTGGCAAAGTCACTTCCGTTGACAGCTCTCAATTTCTTGGTCATTGTGCTGTATGTCCTCCAGGTCACTGAATCTTCATCCCTTCAATGTGATTTTGATTTTCAGAAACAAAAAATAGTTGCAAGGCGACAAATCTGGTGAGTATGGAGGGTGGTTCAACTCCACAATGACAACAGTCAATTGCATTTGTCAGGCCAAAAATTCCATGACAACAGTCGCAGTGGGCAGGAATTGTCGTGCAGCAGTACTGAGCTTCCTCTTGCAGCAAACTGAGGCCTAACCTGATGAGTTGTCTCCAGATTGATACCAGTTGTCTCCGCTATCATCTGAATAGACATTCTACTGTCATATCGCAGCAAGTCTGATTTTTTCGATGTTTTCTGGAGTTCAAACTGATTGAGGTCGTCCAGAGCGAGCATCATCCTCAAGGTCTTTCCGATCATCCCTGAAACGTGCAAACTACACAAAAACGTGACAGTAGGATAGGGCATCATTCTCATAAACTTGCTTGATGAGAGCATATGTCTCTGTTGCACTTTTACCTAACTTGTAACAAAACTTAATGTTCACTTTTTGTTCCATGACAAAAACATGATAGCACTTTCTCACAGCAATATGTGAATGGAGTACAAAAAAAAGAATGAGTTACGAGACACGAACAATCTTTGCAGACAAGTAGCCAGATGGTTGAACTATTATGACAAGCTTAGACAAGTTTCTGCATGCTGATACTGCAGTGCTACACAACTAGTCCTTGAATTAAATTGTCACACCTTGTATATAGATATTTTATACAGGAAAATAATTAGACAAATATTGTGCTTTATTATTTAAATAAGTATGGAAGTTAAACCTTGAGCAGAATGATCTCTAAGATAGTTTTTATATAAAATTGATTAAAATTATCAAAAAAGTATTTCATTATCTATAACTCCCTAAATTATTTCATATCATATTGAATTCATTTATTTCAAATGTTAAATTCTTTATTAACAGCAAAAAATTAAAAAATAAAACTTCTAAATGTATTAGTTCTCTTATAAACATTACCATAATTGTTATCATCGTCATCATCATTGTCATCATCTGGGATCTTTGAATTTGATACAGAATCATTGTCAGATAATGTTTTATCATCATTATGTTGAAAAGATTCTTTTATTAAACTTTGTTTTGAAGCATCCTATAAAAAAATAGTAACTTAATATCAATAGTTATTAGAAAAAATTATAATAAACTTTAACAATATATTTTGAATTAATGTTAGCTTCTTCCAACATTATATAGTATATATAGGTTAATGAAACAGAAAACTGACCAACAGAAAAAATATTCAGTACCATGTGAGTCTGGTTTTACTGTTTTACACATGTTTTACTGTACCACATTTCCCTGATTAAGATGCAGCATGAATTTGAAATCAAATTTTAAGGGTTTTTTATGAAGGAAAATTTTAAATAATCAACATGGCCACATAATTCATAAAAAGGAAACTTATAAAAACATAGCACAATTTCTTGAAAAGTCTCAATATAAAAGTACAGTTGGAATATCAGTGATGATTTCAAAGTTATAGATGCTCTACTTGGCTTACAATAGTGATACACAAAATACTATTGTTTTCTTTGTGAATGGAACAGAAGAACAAGATCTTCACATATATTGTCAACTGCTGGCCACTCACAAAGCAATATATATCAAGGAAAAAACTAGTTTATTATGCATTAGTCCAATCCAATAAAATTTTACTTTAGCTGTTGCATTTTAAATTGAGCTTAAAGAAAAATTTTGTAAAATCAATAAATAAAGAGGGTTTGGGCTTTTTGTATTTAAAAAAGTATCACTATCTAAGCAACACTGAAATTAAAAAAAGAGTTTTCATGGGCCACAAATTAATCTGTTAATGAAAGATGAAGAATTTGAATGTCCTTAAATGGCAGTTTAACTTGCAGCACAGAATAGTTTTGCACTAGCACAAAACTTTGTAGGAAATAGAAAATCAAAACTATGAAGAACTTGTAAATGATCATCTTAAATTATACACTTCCTTCATTCTCACCTAAGCTTCTTTCTGTCAGATATTGGCAACATCAGTAAAAAACATGGGGAAATCTTCCACCAAGATATATTGTCTATCAAAAAACATTATCAAGGTAAGTGAAAATGTTGATCTGAGATCCACTACTTCATAAACCAAAGAACCAGCAATAGAATAGAACTACTCACTTTGCAGAGCAAATGTTTTCTTTTGTTTTTAAACATGACATCCTCAAGCTACTGTTCTAAAATTCAAATTACATGCATTTGGAACAGATTATAAACTTTACTTAGTCATTCATGATTAGAAGATAGCAGTTGATACACTGATTGGTGGAATGTTTGTACATAGCAATCTACTTGGAATGTGTTTCTGCTGAACTTATATATATATTTTTACGGGTTCGGGATTGCACTATCCTCTTTATAGTTGATGGCTTTTGACTTTTGAGCCGTCCTGTAGATCTCCATTTACTCCAGATATCTGATATGTGATCTATCTGCTGTTCTATGTATGGTTTTGGCCCAGTCAAAATGGACCTTCACATCTGGGTCCCCAGCATAAGTTGATAGTGCAATGGTTAATAGGCCTTTTGATATGTCAGTTCGATGTTCCTTTAGATGAGTGGTAATGGTGCTGGCATGGGGCTCCATTATATTCTAAATCTTTATTGAATCTTTTGTCCATAAGAGGGATGGAATATACTCTGGTGAATATTGCCAAGTTGATGGATTTTTGGCATTTCTACTTAGATTAAATATGGATGGGTTCTTTTGAGGCCATATTGGTTGGAAGTGTTTTTATCATTACAATGACTGCCCTAGTGGATTATATTGTATCATCAGATACAGGAAAGTTACCACTTTCTGTGAGTACAATTATTTTTAAAATGGGAGGATTTTAACATGTGTTATTGTCCTTCATACTTTTTGACTTTGTCAGCCTATTTTTGTTACATAATCTGTCGCTTTTGTCGACAGTTATACATCATTTGTGTGGACCTTATAACGCCCTGTAAATCTTGTGTTTGAATGCCCATTATTAATTATGATATTGCGATACATATTTTCTTGCCAAACAAAATGTATTGTTCCTCACCTCATGGTAGGATTAGCCAATCAGCGAATGGCTCTCTGAGGCTCTACTGTTTGTATTTTTAATATCTTTAACTCTGTATACAAGTTGGCAAGTAGGCCATTCTATTCATAGGGACCCTGATGTGAAGATCCATTTCAACTGGGTCAAAATCATACATAGAACAGCAGATAGATCACATATCAGATATTTGGAGTAAATGGAGATCTACAGGGTGGCCCAAAAGTCAAATGTTATCAACTATAAATAGGATAGTGCAATCCCAAACCCGTAAAAATATATATATATATAAGTTCAGCAGAAACACATTCCATGTAGGTTGCTATGTACAAACATTCTAACAATTAGTGTATCAACTGTTGTCTTCAGTGTTGCTAGCTAAAACACGTAAAAATGATATTAAAGTAGCCAAGACATAGCCAAATATTATAGTGCCACGTCACTAGTGGACATTTGAATTTGCCGACTAAAACGTGGTCGGTTAACTGATATGACGGTTGATCGGAGGTCAGATAATCGATGCTCTACTGTATATGTTACTCGCCAAACCTGATTTCAGGCCAAACTAGTTTATCCTATGTGTGTCAGGATATACTAGTTTAGCCTAGGACAATCTATTGTAGTTTGGCCTAAATACTTTAGGCTTAACTAGTTTGTCCTAAGCCGAACTGATTTAGAATTATTATTTAAGTCAGGCCTGGCCAACCCAAATTGTTTCGCAAGACACTTTGATCACATGTAACATTACAATGGGCCACAATTTAGGCAAACATACTTTTAAAAAAGTAAAACAAATACAAAATGAATAAGATTTCATTGTTATACCAAGAGTTCATACTCACACTTGTGCATTATAACAATGACACATGCAAATTTTCATTTATTTAATTGTTTTGGTATACACAAAATGGAAAACGAACGTTTTAATAGATATATAATGTCTCTTAGCGGGCCACACAATTTAATGTGACAGGCCGTGGGTTGGCCAGGCCTGATTTAAGTATATTAATGGTTAAAATAAAATTAAAAGGCAATCAATTAGATGAACAATATTTACTCAAACATACTCTACTTAATTATAAAAAAATGGTATTGATTAGAAAGAAGAAAACTTGTAGAAAACTATAAAATAAAAATAAGCTAATCAGTACTTATCAGTTTGTATTTTTTTTTTATTAAGCCATGCACTTTCAAAGGTAATTAACTTTTGAAAATATTTTCAAAAATTCAAATGAAATGATAAAAATAATTTTTAAAGTCTAACTAAAATTAAAAATGAACTTGTTTGTGTTTCTTAGTGTAACATATAAAATATTTAATCTTTTATTTATTTTTACAGGGTGAGTTAAAGTGTACCTAGGTAACCCCAATGGCGGCACTTCGGACTGTTCGTGCTCCCGGCGGACTCCTCCCGGAGGGGAGCCACCAGCAGGCCGTCCATTGTTTAATGTCACTAGTTATTGATTCACGGTAATTCTTAAACAAAAGAAAAAAAAAGGAAACGTCTACTAAAAATGTAGTTAACCTAACCAAACCAACCTAACCGAAACACCGCCACTAGGGTTACCTAAATACACTTTAATCACAGGGTGTACTGTGATGGCATTTCGAATTACACAAAATCATTTTTTTTACACTGGTGCCTATTTGTAGTACATAAATCAGTTTGGCCTAGGCCAAACTAGATTATCCTAGGCTAAACTTGTATATCCTGACATGCATAGGACAAACTAGTTTGGCCTGAAATTGGGTTTGGCCAGTAACATATATATAATTTTTATTAACAATAAATTAATAATAAACAAATTAGCTTTTATTTTCTTACATTGATATGATAGAAATATTTTATTAATTTAATCATGAGAAATAACAGATAAAACAAAATTATACATGAAAGATCAAGAAAAATTATGAAAATTAAAATTTGCTATCCAGTGTAATTTCCCAAACAAGGATTTCAAACTGATTGTTGTTTTTTGAAATGCAGATAGTATCATAAGATCAAGAAAATTAATTATGACTTTCTCAAATTTTATCATCTCAATATTTTAATTTTACTCAATATTAAGATTAATGAAAAAGTCACAATAAGAAAGCAGAAATAAATCTTAAAAGTAAATTATTTAGTGAATCTTAAAAAGCATCTGACAATAACTGGCACATATAAAATGTTTGTTAATGCACGTATTATTTGGTCAATATCTCTGTAATGTATTTAAAATTTCGTTAACTTATAAATATCATTTTTTCCACCTTAAAATATAATACAGAGTGATCATAAGTAAAGAGTAAGTGTTCATAGTCCTCTGTAGAAATATTGAGCAAATCTCAAGCAAATTTGATATATGGAGGTGTTCCATTTTAGTCATTCAATATATCTTAAAAAATATGTATCATACAAAAAAAAAAAAAAAAAATGTTCTAGATTGAAAACATTCTGCATCAAGAGGAATACAAAATGGCACTACAATTGGTGAAAATGGTGTTAACTTCATTTTCTTAAATGGGAACCCCTATTTTTTTTTTTATTGCATATGATTTTGCATCAAAAACAAAAATTTTTATCTAAAACATTTTTTTGAAAGATGCAGTTATTCAAGTTATGAACATTTGAAGTTTTACACTGATGCCACATGGCTGTAAGTGATGCTGTGAAGTTCAATGAAAAATCATTAGGAAACAATTATTTCATGGAATAAAGATCAACATCTTGTCTTTACCACAAGCTTGATGGCTTTAACAATGTGGCAGCACTAGTTTTTGTATCAATACATTATTTAAAGAATGATTCCACTTAATAATAACTTTCCTAATGTGTTTTTGTAATGTTTTTCTAGATAAAAATTTGTTATTTTTGATGCAGAATTATAATATGCAATGAAAAGGAAGATTCTCATTTAAGAAAATAAAACTGACCCTGTTTCCACTGATTTTAGCACCAGCTATGATGAACCTGATAGTGCCATCTTGTATCTCCCTTGATGCAGAACATTTTCAGTCTAAAATATTTTTTGTAGAATGCACATTTTTCACAATATTTTGGGTAACTAATTAAAATGGGGCATTCCTATATAATGTCCTGAGCATTATGATTTCAATTTTTGGGAAAAATTTTTACCTCAAAATTCAGCCACCGAGACAAAATTTGGCTCTGCTGTTCCCTAATAATGTGCAGATTAAATATATTTTATAATGAATTTCAGATGTAAAAGGAGTTGCAAAAAGTTCTTTACAATTCTTTGACAAGTAATGACAGGTTGTAACTCATGATAATCACTTTGTCTGATTGTTCATTACTTTCTAAACTCTTCTATCAACAAACTAGCAATGCCAACTTAGCTCTTAAGAAATTTTGATGCTTAAAAGATTTATGAAGAGGTACTCTGCCTAGTGGAAATCTTAGGATGGGAATAGCAGTGCTAAATTTTAAAGTAAAAGGTTTTCCTCATAATTGAAACCTCAAATTTTCTCAGTATATACCAAATTTGTTCTCTGTACAACAGTTATCCAACAGTTCTACATAGAACTTTAAACACACTTTAATTATGATCATTTTGTAAATTAAAATATATTCTGTTAGGTTGGCCTAGATTTTTCATACATTCAAGGAAAAATACTTTCCTTTCTTGGATAAAAAAATAAAAAACATTTAGTACTCCAACAAACATTTAACTAAAATAAATGTATTCAGCTATATAAACTATCTTCAGATTATAAAAATACAAAATACATCAAGCAAACAAATATATTACTTCATTTATCTGAAAAATTGTTTTAATTGAACATTTTCCAGAGAACTAAAGGATTTTTTTGTTTACTTTTCACAGAATTTAACCTTTTCAGATGCATTTTGTTATATTTCCTTGAAAAAAGAAAATTTGTTTTTATCTCAACGATTTATTAAGAACGAATTTTAAAAATTCTTTTAAAAATTACTTTTGGTAAATTATTCTTTTTTAACTTTATTATACATATCTTCTTTTGATAATCATTTCTTGATTAACATAATAATCAAAATTTTTAAAAATTTCTTTTGTTTCTTTCTATACATTGTTACATATGAACAGATTAATAACAACATAATTATAATTTATTATTATTACTGCACATTTTAAATTATTTACTATAATATAATTATTATTATTAAAATCTTATTTACCATTTTTTCACAATCAACTGAAACTACATTTTCTATCAGTCCTAGCTGACCCTAAATTAAAATAAAGCAAATATTATATAAATATTTTAAATTTATTGAGAGAACAGCAAGCAATTGAGTATTTTAAATTTATTTTTTTAATATGAGCCATCAATAGTTCCTTCTTAAGTTTCAATATTAGAAGTAATTCAACTCCTAAATACAGTGGTTATCGATTAACGAACATGATCCGTTCCAAGACTGTGTTTGCTATTCAAATTGTTCATTAATCGTTTATCGATTCATCATATATTTTTATGGGAATTTGAATAATTCATTCTGGAGACCCCAAAAAAATATATATAAAAAAAATTATATACTTTTTTATTTATATGTAATAATAAAAATACATATATACACAGTCTTGCATTTTTATCAGTCATATTGTTTTTCCATTTGTGGGACATTAAAGAATCTGTCCAATGTTGATTGCTTTTCTCTCTTCTTCAGGATTTTTTAAAAATAATTACTAACATTGTCGTTGTAGAGATCCCCATGCCTATTAACCTCAACCTGATTCAGATGCCATTCTAAGACTGTTGTTCTGACATCCTCCTACTTCTTCAAAGATCTTTAATAACAGATGTCAGCGTTGATCCTCTTTTGTCTTCCTCTTTTTCAGAAGAAAACACATCTCGTTGAATTTCTTGGTGTTCTTCATTCAAGAGTTCTTGAAGTTCTTCTGTCATCAGATCAATTTCAGATTCCATTATGAGCTCTTCAATGTCATCTTTATTCACTTCCAATTCCAGATCTCTAGCAGTTATCACAATTTCATTTATAATTTCAGGGACATCATCTTTCTCTCCTTGAATGCAGGAGGGATACAGCTTTTGCTAAGCAGAATTCAACTGTCATTGAGTGATTTCTGACCATGCCTTTTGAATGAGTCATATAGCTTCAAGAATATCAAATTTTTCTTTCCAAAGTGTTTTTAATGTCATCGTTGAGGAGAAATGGCATGCTTCAAAACACTGATGAAACAGAGCTCAAATGTACAATTTCTTGAAACCTGCAATAACCTCTTGATCCATTGGTTGAATCAACAAAGTGGTATTTGGAGGCAGAAACTGAACTGTCAGCCAGGGAAAGTCTTCCAGCAAATTATCTTCAAAATCTTTTGGGTGTCCTGGTGCATTGTCCAATAGCAACAGTGCTTTTAATGGCAATTCATTGCTCTGAAGAAACAAACTCCACATTCGTCACATGAAGAGATAGAATTCAAGGCTACCACTGGATGGTTTGCAAAGTTAGAAGGAGATCGGGCATTAAACATGTGGTAATTTACAGTGAGTCTGCTAGTGCAGATAAAGAAGAAGCTGAGAAGTTCTATCTCAAATTTTACATGTGAATTTTTTCGTAAGTGTATTTTTTTCGTAAGCTGATTTTTTGCAAATTTTTAAATAATATAAGTGGAATCATCTTGAGTGAGTAAAGTTTGCAGTGACTGTTTTCAAACAATAAACACAAGGATGATTGGAGCACAAACTTCAAACAGCCATTCTTTGAAAAGAGCCTGCGTGACCCATGCCGTTTTATTTGCTCTCCACATCACTGGCAGTCTTTCTTTAATTATGGAATTTTTTTGAATGCTCTAGGGTTCTCAAAATGATAGACAAGAAGCGAAATAAGCTTCATATCATTGCTAGCATTAGCTCCCAAAAGTAACATCAATCAGTCTTTCAAGGGTTTATGCCCAGAAATATTTTTCTCGTCTTTCATGATGTAGGTATGGTTTGGCATGTGCTTCCAAAATAAACCAGTTTCATCACAATTGAAAATTTGTTGTGGACAATATCCTTCTTTTTAATGAATTCTTCAAATTTGAGATAGAACTTCTCAGCTTCTTTATCTGCACTAGCAGACTCACTGTAAATTACCACATGTTTAATGCCAGATCTTCTAACTTTGCAAACCACCCAGTGGTAGCCTTGAATTCTATCTCTTCATGTGACAAATGTGGAGTTTGTTTCTTCAGTTCTTCAACTAGCTTTCTTTTGAATGATTGTCATACTAGTTACATCTCTTTTCATTTCCCTTTCTTTTATCCAAATTAAAAGCAATCTCTCCATTTTTTCATGGATGGCACATCTTTGTTTCTCAGATGTACTCCTTTAGTTTCTTGAGTCTTCTTGATTATATCTTTCTTAGCTAAGACTGTGCCTACTGTAGACCTGTTCAATCCATACTGCCTAACAACATCAGACATCATCTGCCCACTCTCTCTACCTTGGCTATTATCTCTTGCTTGGTTTCTATGGTGAACATGGTTCTTGACACTCCACTCTTTTTATGCTCCATAATATTATCAATTTCTTTTTGAAATAATAAGTTCAGAAAAGCATTTACAAAAGTTCAGAGAACAGAAATCAACTAGTGCACAAAAGAATTATGTAAATGTGAGGCCCAAATGAAATTCGAAATTTTGGTGTTAAAACATCAACAAATATCTGATAAGACAGTAAAACTCTCACTTTTAAAAAATAAAACCTACGCAAAACTTAAAGAGTGCCCAACAGTCTTGCGAAGACTATAAAAAAATTATTTGTCAGAGAAGTAAACAAAACACTGGAATTAAAATGGAGAGTTTCAAAGTTCGGGAAAATACTATTCGATCAGTATCAAGTTGAGTGTCAATGTTGATGTCTCCCGCACTCTGAAAGGTTTCGAATTGTTACCTGAAGACAAGGGAAAAACAATCAATATTCGTTACTTTCTGTCACTTCTTATTATGTTTGTTCTGTGAAGTGTTCATTGTCCAAACATAAAAATCTTTCATGAAATGTTCATTAACCAATCACCCACTGTATAATCATTTATAAGTTTCGAAACACCTTTCTCTCTTTTTTCTAGCAAATTCTTTAATTAAATTAAATAAACTAACATTTTCAGCTATTTTAAATGGCATTCTTCAGGTTAAGAATAATTGGAATGCATAATCATTTAATTAATATTAATTCATAAAATTATAATACAGTAGAGCATCGTTTATCCAAATCAACTGGGGACTGGGGTGGTTTGGATAACTTATTTTTCGGATAACGAATCATGTACAAAAAAATATATTAATTTATCCCATCTTGACATTTCTCTCCGTTGCGTGTCGCTTCACGTTGAATTTTCGTCGATGTTAAGCCTAACGAAGACTATTGTATCATTAAAAATTATTTTTTTATTTTGTACAAACAAAATAAATTTATTGAAAAATATAAAAACAATAAAAAATTATACTTCAGATGTTAATTTAGTAACAAAAACGTAAAATATTTGAGTAGCCCGAGAAATAGCCGAAGATTGCAGTGCCACAGCACTGGCGAAAATTTAAATTTGCCGACTGGAATTCTTTCGGATAACCAGCTTTTGGATAAACGATGCTCTACTGTATATTGTACATGTAATAAATATACACCTACAGTTACATAATTACATAGTCATTTCAATTAAAACACCACCAAAAGCTAGTAAATAATATAACTCACAGACACCTTCTGTACTTATTCCAGTAGGTACAGTACCTACTGTAATAAGAACAGAAAGTGTCTGCAAGTTTTTATAATCATATATAACTTATTGAATTTTGATAAAATACAATAAACCAACATAACTCTAGACCTGTAGGTGAGAAATCAAACTTTCACCTTAATGTTTTTTAAGAAAGTTCAAATTATATACAGTGATACCCCAAACTTATGCGTAGGTGGGATTGAGCGATAACCACGTAAGTCGAATTCGCGTAAGTCAGGGTATAATTTTGCAATTTGTGTAAAATCCAAGTCAAACGTATGTAAGCTAATAAATGTTCTCATTAATCTTATTTTGTCTTTTGATTCGTTCACGGTTACAAGAAATCACCACATAGAGTCTCTCAAGTCTCTGTAGATATAACAAACAGAAATAAATAACACAAAATAAATTGTAGTTATGTGACGATTCCACGTGACACGTCCGAACATGTAAGCTGAACAATAGTGTGAGAGAGTGAGTAATTAAGAGTTGCGTGGCGTTCAAACAAAAGACGAATTGACAAGATTTGAAAATCATGTAACTCCGAGTTCGCATAAGTCCGAGTTTGCGTAAGTCGAGGTATTACTGTATATAAAATATATTTATTTTCATATATAGCCCTTGTAAACTGATATATTTTAAGTAATTCACTTACTTGAATGTCACACAATGCCAATTGTTTTTTGTTTTTTGGATTCCATACTAAACCACATAAAGCCTCTGAATTTTCATGCTTATATCTGCAAAAAGTAAATTTAAAATAATTAAAAGTTACATTCAAATAATTATTAAATCAAATCCTCACTAAAGTTTTTGAATTGCTGTTTTTTCAAAACAAGTCATTATCAAAATAAAAGTAGTTTATATTATTAAAAAATATATATATATATATATATATGACTTTTTTTACTTGTTTTATTTATTAATTCTATAAAATAAGGATGTTAGGTTGTGGAAACATTTTAAAGCTGAAATTAATAAGTAAATAACTAAAACTAGTTTTCATAAAATAAAGTTCTAAAACATCGCATATCATCCTCTCCTACTTACAAAACATTGGATGTATACAAGTTACAGTTCAGCTTTAATCATTATATCTTTATAGTTCAGACATACATTAAAAATTCATCACTGTATAACAGCATACTAGACCAGGCATGGCCAACATATGGACCGCGGGCCAGATCCGGCCCATCTAATGAATTTATGTGGCCTGTGATCAATCTTTCAATTCAAGTCCGAATAGCTCGATGAAAAATTCTGACGCCTAAAAAAAAAAAAAAAAGGCCAACAAATCACTGTGCATTTAGAGTTAACCCTCCGTTACAAATCTCGTAAGTATAGCGTAGAATGTTGATAAAGCATGATAATGTGAAAAATGTATCTGTAATCTCTATCTACAATTCAGTCTCTAGGGGGTGACACCACAATGAGATCTCACACCACCGTAAAATCTTCCTAGGGCAGCCTCAGGTTTGGCCTGTGGAAAAAGTTTTCTTTTTAATTCGGCCTGGGGGCAAAAACTGTTGCCCACCCCTGTACTAGAAGCTAGGTTACTAAATAGCAAAATGATATTTCATAATTTTACAGTAAATAGTATTGTGACAATTGCTTGTATAATGATTGAATTTTTCTGTTTAGTTTTTAAGAAAATACATTCTTCAATTATTGTTAAGTACTGTTTACAGGCATAATATGTAAAAGAGTTTCCTATACAATGTTTATTATGTGATATCTTCAACTTACAAATTCTGCTGTTATTCACCATAAATCATAGTCAAATCTGGCATCACTGTATGCACTCTCCGATATGCAACCTAGTACGTGTTTTGCATTGGATTGAATCAATTTATAGAAGTGAGTGTCCTTGAATAACTCCTATTTTCTGAGTACAGTAGAACGGTCCTCTAAAACCAAATGTTTGAGTTGCTCTACAATGGAGGTCAAGCCCATCTTTGCTTACTAGAAGAAAATCTATTTTACTCAAAATGGAACATTTATTACATTAATACTTTTTATTGTTCATGTTGAAAAGTGTAAAAAGCAACAATTATTGGAAATAGAGTTATTTCTTGGTGGTTGTGAAAGTAATTTACAGTTCAGTTTAATGAATTCTGGTAACTTTTTGTTTGCTTTATCACGTGAAAATTAACATTTTGACAAAGGAATTTTGCCAGGACAATGGCAAAATTTGCTTTAATGCAAAAATTCACTTTATTGGTATTTGTTTTAAGGTGAGTTGACTGTATTTAATTTCTTTGAAATAAAATAAAAAATATTGAATAGATAATCAGCTTATATTTTGCATTATTTTTCCTTTTAAGAAATAACTAATAAAAACAAAACTAAAATCATACATAACTTTATTTTGATAGAACCAAGTTTGACAATTGGTTTCTGGTTCCAAAAATAATAATCAAAATTGGTTAAAAATAATCAATAATTAAACATGAATTATGAGAATTGGTTTTCAACCCTAGTAAGTACTCTAAAATGTACTTCAATTTATTTATAAATAGTATATAAGCTCTTCCAAAACTGAGTTCGTATTAACCTTAAAAATATAAACTTGTTTAACTAAATTTTTATTCAGTTGAATAAGAATAAGAATGAAAAAAGTGTCAGACAACAAAATAAGACATTACACTAAAAAATCAGGTGATGTGCATTCGAAAGAATACTTTCAAAACAATATTGAAATGTATTAAAAATCATCCACATTACCTACAAAAATTTTAAAGTGAATAATAATTCATATATAATTAATACTATGTTTATAATTAAATGCTTTAAAATTATCATTCTTATTAATCTGCTTGAAAAAAATATTTGAAATTTCATATATTATTCACTTACCTATCTAAGCAAGTAAATGAATTTAATTCCCAAATAAACACATATCCATCTGTAGAAGCACCAGCTATTAAATTACCACAAGGTGAAAAAACTACAATAGAGATGAACTATAAAATTAAAAAAAAAAAATATATATATATACAGTTTATAAGAAATTTCAATACCATAATTTAGAGTAAATACAAACACCTTTCTATCTAAATGATTATGTAACTCTAAACATCATTTACTTATTATGACATTTTCACAATGCTGGGCTAAATTTTTAATCATATTTATTGTGACTTTTATTGTAGAAAATGTAAATCATATACATATAAAGTACATTTAGAGGGTTGAGTGATATATTACTGATCTCAGTTTATCACATAAAACAATTCTATTTATAAATTAAATTGAAGACAAAGTCTGTTGAAAAAAGAATTACCATTTATTCACTTTCAATGTTCTGAAATACAAACTTTTGATGACCAATCTTTTATTGTAGGCTACTTGGCTGTCAAGGTTGTATTCTAAAACATTGAAAGTAAATATATGGTGATTCTTTCTTCAACAGACTGTCTTCAATTTAATTTTTAAGCTTTGCTTTTTAATTTAATTGCCATCTGACAAAATTCTACAAATTAACTGAAATGATTCTGCAAAGATTTGTCACCAGAGACAGATGAAAATTGAAATAAAATCTATATTTACCAGTGCTTGCTTCTACAACTCCTAGACAAAAAAAATTAACCAAATTATTAGAATATTAGAATATTAACCATACTGAAAGTTTAGTGTACATTTTCTCATGAACAACACAGAGTACAAAACTTTTTTGACACTACATAAACAATGTTTATGTATATTTATTATATCCATTAATCAGACAAATTAACTCAAACGTTTTTTTGTTACAAATGGAAAGGAAATGTGAAAAAAAAAAAAAATGGAACAACAGTTTGACCATGACAAAAAATTAGAATATTAGCTAAATGTGGGTTACATATAGAAAATACAACAAAATAAACTTAATATTGGGTTGTTCGGGAAGTTCGTAGCGATTTTTGATAGCCAACAGTTGAGACACTGATTGATGTAAAAATGATTAGAATTGTACAAACCAATGAATATTACGATAAATGACTTTGAGACACGTCCATTAAAAAAAAAAAAACTTTAAGATTATTCAAAATCGTTTAATTTGTCTCATTGCAAAAATGGATGCAAACAATGTGCATTATCGACATTTGTTTCTTTTTATCGTAAAGGAAAAAATGCTGTACAAACAGCAAAAAAAAAGATATGTGATATTTTTGGTGGGAGTCCTGTAGGAGAATCAACTGTTCGAAAGTGGTTTGCAAAATTTAAAGTGGGTAATTTCAGCCTTGAAAATGCTACTGCTCAGGAAGACCTCCCATTATTGAAGAGGACCAGATCAAAGCATTATTGGATGAAAACCCTCATTATACAACTCAGGAAACTTTCAAACAGTTGATTCTCCTACAGGACTCCCACCATAAACATCACATATCTTTTTTGCTGTTTGTACAGCGTTTTTTCCTTTACGATAAAAAAAAAAAAACAAGTGTCGATAATGCACATTGTTTGCATCCATTTTTGCAATGAGACAAATTAAACGATATTTGAATAATCTTAACGGTTTTTTTTGTAATGGACATGTCTTAAGGTCATTTATCGTAATATTCATTGGTTTGTACAATTCTAATCATTTTCACGTCAATCAGTGTCTCAACTGTTGGCTATCAAAAATCGCTACGAACTTTCCGAACAATCCAATATTTTGTGGCGTTGACATTTGCCATAATTACTGCTCACAATCTGTCCAGCATGGTTCAAAGTAATGCATCACATTTGTTTCTGGTGATGCAGTTCCAAATGTGTTGAATGCATGTCACTAGTTCCTCTTTAGAATTGGACACCTTTCATTAAGTCATCGTTTCTTGACTCCCCACAAATTTTCAATGGGCTTTAAGTCTGGGGAATTGCTTGGCCAAGGCAGGATTGCAATCTGTCGTTCTTATAACCAACATATTGTTGGCTTTGCGATATGAGAGGATGTCCCGTCTTGTTGAAATAGAAATGTTTCCTCAACTAAATCCTCTGCTGATGTTATCATAATTGTCTCTAGGATGTCTCGATATGTCTGTGCATTGACATGTTCCTGAAGAATGCACAGTTGTCCTAAGCTGTTAGCACTCGTTCATCTCCAGATTATGATGCACAATGCAAACTTCATGGATCTCTCAATACTGTTCTTTTCGAAGGCCTCTTTGGTTGTTCTCCGTACACGAGCCTTGGTCACCACAGGAGAGACAAAACAGGGATTCGTCACTGAAGAGAACATTATTCCAGTCTTCTTGTTCCCACATAAGCCTCTCTCTGCACCATCTGAGATGCATTTGTTGTTACTATATCGTTAGAGATAGCTTTGGCTTGGGAACACGGCAGTTGAAGCACAGGTCATGCAACCTTTGGCATGTGGTTTGGCTACTAACGTTCACTCCAGCTGCTCTCCACTGTGCATGCAAGTGTTTTAACGCTTTTAAAGCACTTTCGCACAACAATCCTTCTCAAGTTTTTCTCATCCCTTGCAGTAATTGCTCATTTACGTCCACATTTCTGGCATTTGTTAGTTAAAACTTGAACATGGTTTTGTTGTTTCATTACTCTAGAGACTGTTGGTTGCAAGCACTTTACATAATTTGCAATTTCTTTTTGTGTTCTTTGTGCAAGACTATGATAGTATCTTTAATTTTCTCACTAATGTTGCACATATGCTCTATGTTGTGCAGTATAACAGCCTAACAATACAGTGTCCATACTTTGAAGATAATGTCTAGAGATATAACTGAGAAATTTCTGATTTGTTGACTAGTTTATTTGTGAGAGACAAATAAAACTTTCTTGAAGTTTTGTTTCTATCTACCCAAACTATAGTATTTATTAAGTATCAAATTTAATTATAAACCCAACAGAAATGCAAATTTTAGTACAGTAGACCCCCCTATAATGCGAGTTCCTATAACATAGATTCCTATAACGCGGCGAAAAAATTGCAACAATATTCGTATAAAGACGCTAAAAGGGACGCGTAAAACGTCATCGCCAACTCGTCATTGCGGATGAGCAGCCGAACTACTTTCCGCCGTCCAGCGCCACGCTACGGAGAGTTTAGGCGGGTAAATTGAGTTTACTATCGTCTGTACAGTATTATATATAAATTAGATACTGTACATATAATTATATATTAATTATATATAAATTAGGTACTGTATATATAATTATATATTAACTTAATTTATAGTAACTTTATTATAATTATATGTATACTTTCCACCGTCTAGCGCCACGCTACGGAGATTTTAAGCTAGTAAGTTGAGTTTACTATCGTCTGTACAGTATGTAAATTAGGTACCGTAAGTCTAATACAGCACTGTAATTTTATACATTTCTTGTGAAAGAAACATTTCGTATTTAACGGCCATAAAAATTATTTATATTAATGATGTCTCCAAAGTTCAATGAAGTTTGCGCAGAAAAATAACTTATCAGAAATTGCAGCTGCCGTTTGGTGCGCTGGTCCGCGATGAAAACAAGCTTAAGCAATGGCGACATCAAACAGTGCACACTCGGTAAGTAATCCTACAATTTTTTGTTTATAGCATAGTTTATACGGATTATTCCCAAAAAATTATACGTGTTTTGGAAATGTTAAGTCGAATTAGTCTAGAATCGATTAATTTTATGGAAAAAAACCTTTCAAACAGCCGTAGTCCGTAAACTTCACACATGTCGGGCTGTGATTGGCTCACGTATTTAAGGATTCCTACAACGCGAAATTCGTATAACGAGGAACGTATCTCCACGTTATATGGGGGGGTCTACTGTATTATTAACCTATAGACTAGGGCTGTCCAATTCATTTTGGAGGCGGGCCATCTAGTGAATCATACTTGCTTACACTCATGATTCTTCTATAAATGGATAGGTATTTGAATCAAACAAAGCTTTAAGTTGCACATGTTTTAATAATACTTAATAAAAAATACATCAATGAGACCTACGAAGGGGCTTATTAGCTAATAATTTTTCAATATTTGGTGACAAATCTGATGTCGATAATAATATCAAATTTGAAATATGAGACGCAGTTATAAGGAACAAAGTCTGAGCGTTATTTTTAGTTATTTTTTATTTTGCTTTTTATTCTATTTTTGTTTGGGGCTTATGTTTTGTTAGGACAAAGGTTTCCTCACCAATCACCTTAAAAACTTAAAAATAGAAGAAAGAGAACCAACTCACCGATGAGAAAAAGTGCCATAGAAAAAACTCGCACACACTTGCGCTCCCGAGCGGAAAAAAAGTAAGTCCGCACCGAGAAAGGAGGGGAGACCCCACAAGCACAACTTAGGAACTTGCTAAACCTTAAAGAATAAAACATCCTGAAATTGTAAACAAGAATAATGTAAATGGTTAGCGAGTATAGTTGGGTAATAGGCTGCCAGGCAGAAAGGAAAAGTTGACTGTTAGCGATAAGTATGTAAATGAGGGGAGTGATCTCACTCAGAATTGTGACATCACCTCGCAGTATAAAGTCCGAACCTCAAGTGATGACGACCGAGGTGAGCTTCTATTAGCAACGAGCATGGTGAGCTTCATAGCAGCAAACGACAAGAGGTGTCTGATAGCGATAAAGTGGTTTCAAGGTGATTTTGAAGTTATTCGATTTGTGGATCGAAGATTAGAGAAAGTCTTGAGAGTTGAGGAAAAAAGGCTCCTAGTATATTGAGGTGATGATTAGGAACTTAGTTCATAAGAATTGTTGAACATAAGTTAAGTCTTTTGAAATTTTTGTCGAGTTCCAAAGGGGAATAGATTTAAGTTAGCAAATAGATTGATTTGAGTTTTGTCAGGTTGATTCTTATTGATTTTTTTCTTTGAATAAATTTGCTGTTGATTGTTACTAAATTTTTGTACATAGTCATTATTAGAATTATTAAATATTGAATTTGATCTTGACTAACTTTGTCATTATTTAATTTGGTGCACGCTTAAAGTCCAGGCCTGGCATATTAACGTGAATCCTGTAAAGTACCCATTAGGTAACAGATATTTCCGGCACAAAGTCATGTCACTAATCGTTGTAAAAGGCATAAAAATAATATAGTACTTTACACAGTTAAAAAACTGCAATATTTATTTTTTACATAGTATAGAATAGAAAAAATCTTTTTGCAAATATATATTGAGCCAAATCTGCTTAAAACCTGCAAAACAAGATCACACATTACAGGGAAGTTTTCCCTAACCTAATCAAAATTTATGTATATGTAACTATTCAAACAACAATCTGAAGAAAGCATCCAATAATTTAATTTTAATACACAAAAGTCGACTCTAAACTAATAGAATAAGTGTAATAAACACGTAGGTTAAGTATAAACACAGCGGTGTGGTGGTGACTCAACTCATAGTTCATTCCGTGTTCAACCAATCGACCAATCACATGGCAGTTGGCATTATTGGTAGCATGACATCACGCATGGTGACAGCCAACTACTACTGTGGGCAGGCAAATTCAAATGTGTTGGTGTGCCACTTTGTGGCCTGCGGGCCTGGGTTTGGGCAGCCTTACTATAGACTTGCTATAGACATTCAAAGAACAAACTTCTGATGGAAACCGTAAGTTATGTTATTTCAATTCAAAAGTTTTTCTTTGGCAATCGAGTACGATGTACAGGGGCAAGACACTGCTAATTTGAAGATGGAGAGCACATATTTTAAACTAAATAAATTAAAAAATATGATTAAAAATTGCAGCCTGGCATTGTGACAACATTTTTATGTAATGAATTATATTTTCTAATTTATTATGTAAAATATTATTAAAACCTTATTATATTATTTTAAACTAATTAAATAATTATTTGTATTTAAATATTTATATCTTCTTATTCTAAAGTTAATAACATTTGAAAAACATTTAAGATTAATTAGTGTGTTATATAATTTGTATAAAATAAAAAACTCAACGAAGGGTAAACAACAATCAGTTAATATTATTTTTATTATATCAGTTAATATTATTGTTATAAAAGTCTTTGTTCCAATAATAAAATTATAAATAGAAATAAAATCATAAAATGATAATATTCTTAATATATATTTTTTGTCAATTGAGCTACCTGGTAGCTCAATAAAGAAAGTCTGTTTTCTTTAAGAATTTTTTCCTCAATTCTTGCATAAAAACTTAAAAACCGGTATAATTGTCCTATTAATAATTAATGTCCAAGTTGACAAAAAATATATATTAAGAAACTAAAGGAAAGTAAGGCAATAATAAATAATAATATTCTTATTTCAATTATTAAACACTAAGTACCTCTGATGTTTCACATTTAAGTGACATCATCAAATCCCATGTTTCTCTTTGATAAAGATGAATTTCTTTATCCACTGGCACAGCTAGAAACTAAAGTATAATTAAAATTAGAAATTATTTTTGCAACATATATAATATTCTTTTAAAATATACTACATATTCTATAGTAATTGATCTTTACAAAAATGCATTTATTTATACTTATTTACTGTTAGACTATTACTGTTAATATCAAAACACCGTGTCAAACTATTTTAACTGTTGTAGTGCATTTTTACACTATATTATATTATATTCATCACTTTGTATTATATATTTATCTAACGTCAATTCTAAAATAAATAAATAAATAAAATGAAATCTCTGGGAAAAACAACTCATATGTTCAGGATAGTGACTCAAATTTCAAAAATGTAATATTTGCAAATTCTAAAATTTTCTCTTTTCCAATTTTTCAAATATAAATAATAAAAAAATTTATTTTCAATATTTTCAGAAAACAACTTTGTGGGAAAGTAACAAATATTTTCCCATAAAGTCCATTAGGAAAAGATATTTCAAATTTGCCAACATATACATGAATTTGCAATCTTAAACATAATGTTTCTTTTTTTTTATTTTTAACATTATATTTCATTTCTTTTATTTAATTACTGTATTGTCCCAAATATAAGTTGATCCCCAATTTTGGAACCTTACTATTTGAAAAAAAATTAGGACCTGAATATAAATAAGTTGCTCTTTTAGTATTAGTCTTATTCACATACAGCATTATAATTTGCATAAAAAAACAAATTTGGAAAGTCATTGAAATAATATTTTATCAATGTCATTGTCATCATTCTTTTTTTTCATAAGAACTTTTATCGTCATTATTCCTGTTTCCTATTTCATTAATATTGACCTGTTCATTCCTCTAGATGGTGGGCTTTTTTTGGTTTTTATTATTCTTGTAGAGAGTTGGGCAACACAAAAAGCAGAGGTTGTTAAGCTCCAAGAAACATAAGCGGAATACTCCTCTATGGCATGTAGTATGTGATTCTATGTTTATGTGAATAAAATTGGAAAATTAACAAAGCTGATTTTTCATTGGATGGAGACACGACCAGGAACCTGGCATACGAACAAGACGGGTCAGGTGAGGGTTACGAAAAATAATTAATTGTTCAATGAGGACAGGACAGACCGGACACGACAAATATCATGCTCTTTTGTCTTCTTGAACTGTATATTATCTTCTTCTATCCAAGTTGTTGGTTAATACAACATTTCTTGAAACAATTTACAATTGTGTCTTTGCCAGCACTTCTCCAGGTTTCCTTGATTCTAATGGAAGTTAATTGATCAAAGGTTTCTTTACTTTACCAAATGGTGTTAGCTTATACTATCCTTCTAGAAGCCACTCTAAATATTGTGTATACATCATGTCTTTAAATGGCTTATTAACTGAAACATTGAGTAACTTAACTTAGAGGTTATGTTCTGAAGGCATAACCTCTAAGTTAAGAAAAACTTTATTTTATCTGCGAGATGTCCTTGAAAAGCATCCATCCATTATAAGCATAGTTGTACACTTCAGAAGGGCACGTGGATGACAAGTCTTCACTGAATTCAACCAGTCTAATGGTTGAATTCAGGTCATCAGTCATGTATAATGTTGGGCTACAATAAACAATCATTCCTGTTGGAATATCTTTGTGCAATATTTTATGTTTCAATACTACAAAGAATGGGATTTTCTTCCATTTCTGTGACTATTACTCTTAACTTTATAAATGAAGCCTGGAGAAGTGTTGACAAAGACACAATTGTAAATTGCTTCAAGAAATGTTTTGTTAACCAACAACTTGGATAAAACAGAAGATAATATACTGTTCATGGAGACAAAAGAGCTTGATGTTAATGAAATAAAAAATAGAAATAATGACAATAAAAGTTCTTATGAAAAAAAAAAAATGAAGAAGATGAAAGTAATAAAATATTGTTTCAATGACTTTCCAAATTTATTATTATTTCTTTTAAATAAAAATTGCTAATTTTCTGTATGCGAATAAGACTAATATTAAAAGAGCAACTTATATTCAGGTCCTAATTTTTTTTCAAAAAGTAGGGTTCCAAAACTTAGGATTTTAACTTATATTTGGTGCAATACAATAATTAATTAAGTCAGAAAATAATTTTATTATTAACATTAAAATTATTTTATATTTAATTTTTTTCAAAATTTGTAATCTTTTAAACAGAATTTCATCAGAAGTTATTTCTCAAGTATGAAGAGAGAATTGTTAGACCTGTGGGCCAATTACCTGCCTTAACCAATCATGTAATGTGAATCAACTTTAATTCAAGATTTAAAATTAAAATCTGCATATAATCCATCTCATCACACAACCCAAATCTCCTTTCAAATACAGGCAATCTGCAGGTTATCCATAGAAACTGTAGTATATTGTTTATGAAACTTATATTTATGCAGTCTTCTTTATTTTTTAAAAATAACAATATATCAAAATTTAAATAATTTCTAAATATCAGTTTGTAAATATCAGTTAGTTTGATAAAAACACATTTAAACTTATTCAAAGTTATTTAAGGTATAAAATCAAATCACTTCTTACTTTTCCTCTGTTAGGATGCCAACAAAGACGACATAAAGTTTTAGATAAACTGAAATTAAAACAACTGAATTTATATTCACATTTTAAATAAAAAAACTTTTATATCATTAAAAGAGGATATTTATATAGCACATTAAAATTCAATATCAATGAAACTTAAATTTACAATATGATGTAGAAACAAAAATTAATAACAAAAAGATTACAATTTATTAAACATAAGTACAAGCAAATTTTATAATTCATAGAAACCCAAAAACACTTTTTATTATGCATTATGTTTGAATATATTTTCATACACATTTTAATATAATATAGAACACTAATAATTGAATAATAATTAAAAATTTTTTTATATAGCTTCTAAATGTTTTGTACTACAATACTGTATAATACAGCATAAATGTTATAAGCTAAATCACTTTATTTAAATTAATTGTCATAAATAATTATTAATAATTAAAAGTATTAATTCTAATATAGATTAATAATTGTCATCAATAGAATTAAAAAACTGGAGAATAGCTATTTTTTTACCAATACCATAATATTATATAAAAATAGCTAGTTTTTTATATCACAATGAACATCAGTTTTTTTATTATGAATATAAGGTAACAATTTGGTATTACATCATAATATTACAAAGTTATTAGTGTTAACATTAATAATGTGCTTTTAATGAAGATATTATCAATACTTCAATTAACTGTTTGGCAATACAAATTTGTGATTAACTTACCAAAAATCATTGGATTTTGGTAATAAATTCATTACTTTTACACGAGTTTGATCTGACAATCTCCAAACACATACTGAACCATCACAACTGGAGGAAGCCTAATAAAATAACACATTAAATTTTAAAATTTTCAAACAAAAGTTAAATAAATGCTTTTTTTAATGTAACAAGCATTCAAGTTTACATGTAAAATATAAAAAAATATATTACAAAATAAAATTTAAAATTATCAATTTTAAGCTATTTCTATATAATAATTAAAAATTGTCAATAAGAAAATTTAGAAAACAAATTATTAAAACATTACCAGTAGTTATCTTAATTTGAATTAAACTATTTAGAATAATTTAATAAATTTATAGTTTTGCTATAGAAATATACTAAATGTAATGAAATAATGAATCTAATGCTATCAATTAAAATTATCAAACTTTTCAACAATTGCCAGACAAGACTGACTCAGTTAACAGAGTATTGGCTATTTTCCTTAAAATTGCTAGTTCAATCCATCATTTGTCAATTTCTACCTTTAATGATTGATAAAAATGTGAGCAACCGAACCTGATGAATTTTGACAGAAAATTCATTTTTTGTCTTTCAAAAATTTTTTCCCATTTTTATTACCAGAGAATGAGCGCATCTCTCTCTCCACAGTTGTTTCCTTTCCCAGGTAACTCATCGAACATGTCACTGGGAACTAAGAGCAATAATTCCTGATTGGTGAAAAAGAATAACATGATTTGAAGGTATAAAAAGAGTGACTCAAGGACAAGGGGTCGTCGAAAGTTTGCCAGTGCATCAACCAAGTGCCCTGAAAAAAAAAAAAAAAAAAAAGAGGTATCATTGTCGTCCAGGCTATCAAGGATTTCATACTCTGTTTTTTGACACCTTTGAACTCCCAGGATTATTATATCCTCCAGTTTTCCATTGGTTTGACTGCCGTCCATGAAGAAAAATTAATGCTTCCCCAACCGCTCCAACCGACTGACTGAAAGTCAGCAATCCGGAAATCTGCACAATTAAGTGCATCAAGGGTATCTATACCAACTTGCGAGAGTTTGTAAACTCTCTCTCTCTCCACCATTATTTGACAGCATAGAGCTATGCATTCTTTCTTTGTTGAATTAAATCGGTTATTTTAGTTGTTAACCTAGTATCTGAGTGATTCACTTCTGATCCGTTTCTCAACACTCTTCCATTCTGAATCCAACCGCCCACGCATGTGACCACTCGCGCAAATTCTGAAGTTGTGGCTGTTAAGGTTTCTGTGTCTAACCTGAAGATACAGTGGTGTCAGTCCTGACGAGGCACTAAAGAGATGCTGACTAGGGTTTCTCATTTCCCACTCTTTTGCTTGTCGCATAATTCCAGGATAAAAGTGAACTGTTTCCTGGGATAGAATTAATTATTTTTAAGATATACAAAATATCTTGAAATCAAATGATATAAGTATTTTTCATTTTTTAAAGTAATTTAATACGTTCCGCACCTCCAAAATCATATTAATAATGCTGTGTAAGATATATATTAAAAATTACCTTTGAATTACATAGAAATTTTCACAAATTGAAAAAATTTATTAAAGTTTGCTGGAAATTGCATATGATAACAACAACAACAAAAAAGAAAAAGCTTTGAATTGAGTTTAAAATTAAAAAAAATTAACTTAGATCAAACTTCTAACTTAAAATGTAATTTTCATTTTTTAAATAAAACATAATACAAAAAAAATTTTTTTTTACCGTATTGCACTATTCACTAGTAGACAGAAAACCGCTAGTTTTCCATTCGTTTCTGACTTTTGGATGCTTAATAAATCCCGAGTATTTAAACTGGTATAAAAATTAAGAAAAAGGTAAACAGGTTAACACAAAGAAAACCACTTTTATTTTAATAAATATACTTCACCCCAAATGCATTTCGCCTGCTAAGGCCTCCTCAGTAGGGTTTCTTACAACCAGAATGTACAATAGGAACAACATCCGCAAATGACACTTCTTTCTCAGTAGAAGATACAACAGAAGACGCTTTAACATCCATGAAAGACACATCTTTCTCACTAGTACCATCGCGTTTACAATCCTTAAATAACACTAACTCTTCCCAGCATTCCGCTGGCACCACTCCATTATTCAAATTCATAACATTACTTTGCATAATTATCGCAAAATGTTCTTTAAATTTTCTCTTAACTATATTTTTTTCCTTATGTATTATTTTTATATTATTAATATCCAATTGACAATTGTTCACGTGACAATGCAAAACAACAGGGGATGTATTAATTTTATTTTGTATTGCAGCCAAGTGTTCCGACATCAGCACTTTAAGTTTCCGCTTCGTTTCTCCAACGTAATAATACGGTACTCCACACGTACATTGAAGCCTATAAATCATTCCTTCTTCTTCTAAAAAATCTTTCTTTCTATAAGATTCAGTTCTAATTAATTCAGATAATCTATTTTTTTGAAATGGAGCCAATTGTATTAAATTTTCAAAAAAAATTTTTTTATATTTTTTGAAAATACCTTTGATATATGGAAAAGAAACATACTTATTAATTTCCTGCTTTTTCTTGAAATCTTCTTTTTAAGTATTCTTCATACTAATTCTCCAGCAATTTTTTCGGATAATTGTTCAATAAGTACTTTCTATTTATTTTTCTAATTTCTTCTATTCTTTTTTCACATCTAGTTGTTCTAGAAAATATCTTTCTTACTTCCATATTTTCTAGAACAACTAGATGTGAAAAAAGAATAGAAGAAATTAGAAAAATAAATAGAAAGTACTTATTGAACAATTATCCGAAAAAATTGCTGGAGAATTAGTATGAAGAATACTTAAAAAGAAGATTTCAAGAAAAAGCAGGAAATTAATAAGTATGTTTCTTTTCCATATATCAAAGGTATTTTCAAAAAATATAAAAAAATTTTTTTTGAAAATTTAATACAATTGGCTCCATTTCAAAAAAATAGATTATCTGAATTAATTAGAACTGAATCTTATAGAAAGAAAGATTTTTTAGAAGAAGAAGGAATGATTTATAGGCTTCAATGTACGTGTGGAGTACCGTATTATTACGTTGGAGAAACGAAGCGGAAACTTAAAGTGCTGATGTCGGAACACTTGGCTGCAATACAAAATAAAATTAATACATCCCCTGTTGTTTTGCATTGTCACGTGAACAATTGTCAATTGGATATTAATAATATAAAAATAATACATAAGGAAAAAAATATAGTTAAGAGAAAATTTAAAGAACATTTTGCGATAATTATGCAAAGTAATGTTATGAATTTGAATAATGGAGTGGTGCCAGCGGAATGCTGGGAAGAGTTAGTGTTATTTAAGGATTGTAAACGCGATGGTACTAGTGAGAAAGATGTGTCTTTCATGGATGTTAAAGCGTCTTCTGTTGTATCTTCTACTGAGAAAGAAGTGTCATTTGCGGATGTTGTTCCTATTGTACATTCTGGTTGTAAGAAACCCTACTGAGGAGGCCTTAGCAGGCGAAATGCATTTGGGGTGAAGTATATTTATTAAAATAAAAGTGGTTTTCTTTGTGTTAACCTGTTTACCTTTTTCTTAATTTTTATACCAGTTTAAATACTCGGGATTTATTAAGCATCCAAAAGTCAGAAACGAATGGAAAACTAGCGGTTTTCTGTCTATTAGTGAATAGTGCAATACGGTAAAAAATAGATTATCTGACTCCATTGGTTCTTTTTAGAATATATTTTTATTGATAATACAAAATATTATTGTAAATTTTTATAATAAGATTTTAAAAAGCAAAGATGGTCAATACTCCAATCACTCAATTTGATTCTTATTTTAGTAATGAAAAGTCCTGCTACCGAGAATGCCCTTTCCAATTCAATTGATGTGAGTGGAATTCTTTAATGCATTAATTAAACACATGTTGTGTGTTTTTTCGCCAGTAGCCTAAAAGATTTCTAGTTCGTTTTTGAGATTGTAGTACTTCTTTTGCTCTCTAGTATTCTTGATTTGGCTACCCCGGCTGCTTTAATAGAAAATCAATGATTGACGAGTTGAACTGGTGCGTTGATAGCAGTCAAGTAAGATTAATAGGATAACTTGTTAGGGTCAGCAGGATGGATGATGTATCCAAGATGAGCAACAAACTTTGGAAATGAACAAACTCTCAATGTAGATGAATTCTCATGTCGTCATCATATATTTCCTTTTATTTGGGGTTCCTCCCCTCTCTTCTCCTGCCCTTTTTTGGTAATGTTGATTTCTCCATCCAATAGTGATTTTTGTTGTTAGGTTCCACTTCCTTTCCCAGGTGACACATCGAATGTGTCACCTGGGAAAGGAAGTGACTCCAGCGAAAGGATATAATCATATCCTCTGACAATTAAATATTTTTTCACTGGAAAAATTTTACCACAAATAAATTTCAGAAAAATTTTTGTCAAGTCCGGGTTCTCACATCTCCATACCATCAGACTTACAGAATACTTAGCAGATTTTTTTTTTAGATACTAGGACTGTATGGTTCATGAGCTTGTTGTCAAATGCAGTCCATTATTGTCAAATAAAACACAGATTTTATATTATCACCGAAGACTATTTTCTTCCAATCTTATACACTCCAACTTTCCCTTTCTTTTAAACATTGTTTTTTCTGAAGTTTATTTAATGTAAGTTTGGAATTTGTGATTCATATCCTGAATTTTGTAAACATTGCCATGATGTTAACTAGAAACATTCATATCTGTTACTGACCACTTTCTTTGTAGTTCTGATATAGAATCAAAGTTCTTCAAAACTGCTTTCAGCATCTTCAGTCTCTTTCAGTAACATATCTTTTTCTTCCACAGTTTATTCTTTTTGAATGAAGCAGTACAACTTATCTAAGTCCAATATTATATTTAATCAACCAAAAATATTTTAGACCCACTTCCTTAGGCCACCTTCAATTGATACATCAAACTTAAACAATTTCTTCTTTTTGATTTTGAAGTGCCTTTTGTATTCCCTTTGAGTATTACTGTTACTATACATTGTGAAATCTTCACTATTTTATCAATTTCAGCATGAGTTTTACCTTCATTCTGTAGTGCAACTAACTGGTTTTTTATATCTAGCAAATGTTGTTTGATTTGCAATCTCTATTATTTAGAACAAAATACACTTTATTTATGAGAGTACATCATGTGACATACAGAAATTATTTCCCTCCCTTTATTTATAAATGTCATAAGAAATTGACACAATTTCTGTAATGTTATAATTTTTGAACTGGTAGTTATAATAAATAAGAGACAAAGTGACAAATTATTATATAAAAATACAGTATATAAATATAAATAAAAATAAATAATGACAACACAAACAATAAAAACAAATTATAGAGTGCTGCATGTCTGGTCATGCCCAGTGTATAAAAATGCTTGCAAATATGCAGCCAACACTCTGGAAAGATTAAAATGGGAGAATTCATTGGCTGCAATCTATAAATAAAGAGTGACTCCCAGAAAAACGTTCTATTCTCATCTTTAGTGGAAAGTAAACATTACACATCATCCCAGACAGGCATATAGCTCAAGAAGTGTAAACCTGGTAAGCTCTATTTGGACTGATCAATGCTTTGTGTCTCCAAATATCCCAAGCATTCTATCAATAATACTGGTTCCCATATAATTAATCTTGGCATCTTTAATGGTTTGATGCCTAAATGGTTTGATGGTTTGGCACCTAAAAGAAACTGTATAGATCCTGAATTTTTTGTGTGTTTAGGTGATTCCAGTCATTGGAAAGGATATGCAGTGAGGGGTAGGATATATGGAAAAAACAATAATTGAAAGAAAAAAAATAAACTGGAAAACTTTAAAGAAAGATTTCTATTTCATTTATCAGTAATGATAAATGAAATAGAAATCTTTCTTTAAAGTTTATTTATCAATAATGATAAATGAAATAGAAAGCTTAGTAAAGTTTTCTGATGTGACATGTCTAATGATACATATGTATTACCTTCATAAAACTGTATCGGTTGACAAAAGATTTTCATAAGATACATAAACAACTTTTACTTTTCTATAAGTTAAAAACTTTTGATAATTTTTTCTGGAGACATATACCACATGACATTCTATAATTTAGGATTAAGATAAGTAATGATGACTAATGCTACCTTGGATAACTGAAAACGTGGATGAAATGAATGGTCATGATAATTTCAAAATAAATATTACAAATATAAAAAATTTATATGACCATTTTTAAGCCTCTTTTTATACCTTAATGAAGTTAATCATATATAATGTAAGGTAGCCAACCTGGTGAAGACAGTGGACTTGGAAACACTCCTCGGCACATGTGTAAGGTCACCAACTTTTAGGTGTGATCAATTTATCCTGCGTCAGGATGAACTTAGGGGCGGTTCTATGTGGGCTGTGACGGAGGAGGCAAATGATGACAAGTGTTTTACACAAGAAAGCCGTTTATTTGTTAACATTTATGCTTACATCAACAATTGACAGCCCTTCACTAGTCGTTCGGAGAGGCAAGAACTTTGGTGTCAATCGTAGCCCTGGGGCAGATCAGATGAGATTGCTGAGTAAAACGGACAATCAGGAATTGTGTGGCGGAGTTCTAAGTTGATGGCGACAACACAACTCAATACAGATCACAACTTTTTGCAGATTACAGAGGAGACTCCTCTTTGACCTTGAAATTCTGATTTTTATAGTTTTTCCCCCACTATTTGCATTTTGGATTGGTCCCTCGTCCCATTCCTTGCTTCCCAATTGGTCTATCCTTCATCTCCAGGTGCAAGACGAAACCTCTTCGGGTCGCGGGAAAGGACCGATTCAAGATGTCCGTTTGATACCTCTTTGTTGACTCTGCTCGGTGATTGTTTATAAAACAATAACACCCGCACTCATAATTCAGGCCGTTGTTTATACCATTTTTTGAGTCTAAGAATTTACAAATCATTTTCATCTATCAAAAATTCCCATTTTTTTGTTCAAAAAGGTTTATCTCGGCCAACATTTTATAGACTGTCAAGTCAATGATCTACCTATTTATGAGTGCTCGTGTTAGAGTTTGTCTTCTGCTAAGACCGTGACAGATAGTTTGACACATACTCAAACACTTCAGAGTCTCATTGACATCAGGCATCACATAAAAATTTTGAGATTTACTCAAGTTTGAACCTCGTCTAGGAACCCAGAATAAGAATATTTTTTTACATCATTTATTTTACAACTAATAAATAAAATAGTCTTAATAATAAAAATATGTATTTTTCCAAAATATTTTACTACAGTGTTTCTCAACCTCTAATGAATCGTCGCCCCCTTCAATAAAACCGTTACGTAATATCGCCCCCTTCAATAAAACCGTTATGTAGTATCGCCACCTTCAATCCAAAAAAAAATTTTGTTGGGTTTATTAGTTTATTTGATAATTATACACTTTGTAAAAAATTAAACATTTACTCAGAATACGTAGAAGATTTTAATATAATTAACAAAATTAAAAAACATAAGTGTTAACAAAGTTAACAAATATAAAAAAATATAACACTTTTTATTGAATATAAAATGTTTAAATATACAGAAAAATTATTGTTAGTGCGAACCTTGAGGCTGATGAAATTGAGCCAATTTGTTTATCTTTGGTTCAAAATTTGTCAAAAGTAATCGCAAATCACCTTTTTGTGTTAATTGTAACCGATTTCTTTGTTTGCACAATAACTGTACAATAGCACTAAATCCTTTTTCTACAAGAAGTTGGAAATGCCATAATTAATAACTTGATCTCATTCCAAAGCATTTTATATCTGTGTCCATTATTTACCCAAAAAGATTCAATATTATCCTGTGTATACAAAATCTTTGCTTCAACATCATTTTGCAAATCAATCATAATTTCTTGTATTGAGGAAGGTATTGTATTTACATCCACATTAAAAGGATCTATTACCCAGTTTGGTATTATTAACTGTTCTACATCTTTAAAGTGAATATTCATATCATTTTTTATATTTTCAATATATGTGCAATATATTTCTAAATCAGTATCCCCAATGTTTTTTGCATTTATTGTATTTAAACAAGAAAATAGAGAAAATTCTCTAAGAGTCATATTATTTTTGTGGAGAGTTAGTTTGTTTAAGAAGGATGTTATGAAACTCTTAACTTTGATGAGATTGATATTGTTGCCTTGCATTTTTGTCAAAAATTTGTTAAACTTTTCACATATGTCTGATAAATAAGCAACATCATTACGTAATACTTCAACATTAAATGTGATTTCATATTTAATTGTATGTAGAAATTCAATAATAGTATCGAACAAATTAAAAATCTTTTGAGACAATTATACCCTTAGATAGCCATCTAACTTCCGTATGAAGTAACAAATGTTCATATTCTTCATCGTTATCATGACATAATTCTAGAAACAAACGGTCATTTAAAGAATGTGCTTTGATTTTATTAATTAAAGATATTACCAAATTCATTGATTGATGCAACCTATCACTGAGTTGTTTGGCTACTAAGTATTGTCGATGTAAAATGCAATGTATACTGAAAATTTTAGAATTTTCTGCTTTCAATAAGGTCCACACTGTCTACCTATCATTGCTGGAGCTCCATCAGTAGCACAAGCAAGAATGTTAGAAATTAATATATTATTCTCATCAAGAAATGTTTTCACAACATTAAAAATAGGCAAACCTTTAGTATCAGTAGTTAAAGATTTTGCAAACAACATTTCCTCAATGATTTTGTCATATTTAATGTATCGCACATATGCCAGTAATATTGCTTCATTATCGCGAATTATACTTTCATCCAATTGTAATGTAAATTCTGTGTTTTGAAGATCTTCACAAAGCTGTTCTTCAACATCATTAGCCATCTCATCAATTCATCTGGAAACAGTATTGTTGCTTAAAGGAATGAAAAAAATTATACTGTTTGGATTTAATGTAGTCATATCGCTTAAAATTTCTCAAACAGCTGGAATTATTAATTTTTCCCCAATATTATGAGGCTTGCCACATTTTACTATTAACAATGAAATTTTGTATGAAGTCACAAGACCCTTGTTAAGTTGAATTGCCGATTCCTTAAATAAATTCACAACTGTTTTATGATTTTCTAACTTCTTTTTTAAATTAAGAAAATAATCAAAATCTTTGTACTTCTTATCAGGATGTTTTCTTGATAAATGTTCTTTCATTCTTGAAGGCTTCATTCCCTTGTTTGAAAAAACTTGATGACACTCAAGACACATTGGTAACTGCTCATTACTTGGCGAAGCAATAAAACCAAATTTTAAATACTCAATGGAATATTGGCAACATTTACGTTTTTCAGACATGGTTTAATGTACTGTTTAATTTTCTAAAAAATTAAAAAAANAACAGTAAATAAAAGTTGTTTTTTCATTTTAACATCAAAATCCATGTAAACTGGTTGTTTCCATGATGCAAATGGTCTTCTTGCCATCATCACTAAAACTTGATTATTGGGTCCAATAACTTTATTCCTCACTTTATCATTTTCATATACAGTATATGCTTTTCCTGAAATATCAGTAAAATGTTAAAACAGAAAATTAAAATAATTATTAAATTATGTGGTTTTATTAATATGAGTACAGTACAGTATATACAGTATTTACCTTCATCTCATCAAACTCAAAAACCTTTCAATATTGATATAACAAAATCTTTATTTTTTCAATTTTTCATGTTCTTTTTGAATGATGACAGTTTTACTTTTCCAAAACTTCAGATTTCTTTGGATTGCTTGCATTCTTATCTCAATATGTTTAATCTTCATATTTAAAATAGAATTTTCATGTTTTAATTTAAAATTAAGATCTTCTAAAGTTTTACAATTGTTACATTTGTTAAAAGATTCTTCTCCTTTATCCTGTTTATTTACATCTAAAAGTTTTTCTATCAGGTTTTTTCTATTTCTTTTTAATACACTATTCTTTCTTTCATTTGACTGCTTAATATTTTTATTTTCTATGTTTCCTAAATTTACTGTTGGTAGTGAAGCTTTCTTTAGTTTAGGTCTTGCCAATAAACCTAATAATTCAGCTTTTAAATTTCTTTCAAAATCATTTTCTGTGAAATGATCAGAGCAAACATGACAAGAATCAGGATTAAATTTGTCTTTTCTTTTACAGTTATGGATCCATTTTCTTCTTATTATTGGATCTTTAGGAAATCTAAAATAACTGACTTTCCTGTCTAATGACTTTTGTTTTACAATGGCTGTTATCACAATTTGCAACAGCACATGTTGCTCCTGGCATCTAAAAATAATAATAATAAAATTTAGGTATTTGCGTAAATATGCATATTTTAAAAAGTTATATTAATTAATAATAAACAATATTCTTTTACATC
>NW_019384342.1:1111241-1114736 GCF_000671375.1 Centruroides sculpturatus
AAGACCGAAAGCAGAGTTAAAAATTATTTAACTTTTCCGTTTTCGTCCCGCGCTTCTGTCGTACTGCAACCAATAAAAACGCAAGGATTTGTGACGCGTAGTCACGTGCATTAATCACGTGTAGTTTAATTGTCGTAATGGCGGAAAGTGTAGCGAAAACGACGAGGAAATAAATAGATTTGGAATTCTTCATCGAAGAAGTTAGAAAATACACATGTCTGTACGACAAAAAATGTAAATAATTCAAAGATTATTAACAATGAAATTGTTAATAAATGCAGAGAAAGCATGGCAAAATCCGTATTGTCGTCCATGTTTGACTCTACGATAATTACAGAACTGATCAACAGATGGCGCATTTCTAGTGGAGTCAAGTTAAAACGAAAACATAACTGAAACTAAAACTCTATATGTTTCAGTTCTGTTTCTGAGTTTCTGTTTTCAGGTAATGTGGAGTCCAGGCTTTAGCTTTTTGCGTTTTATGTATTTTGGGATTATTACGTCTTCACAGCACGTTTTTACAGATATAGTAATTATTGCAATTTTAATATGTACAGTATTCTAAATTCCATCTACGTGTTTCACGTAATTTAAATAGTCCGTTAAAACTAAGTGTTCAAAATTTATAGTATTCGATTTTCGCTGGAGTACTTGAAAGTACTTGCGAGTACATGTGAATTTTTACAAATCACTGCTTGTAACGCCGCAACACCGATGTATTAATCATATACAGTATTATTTTATTCCTTTTATTTTCTTCTTGTATAGTCTGCGCTTTGTCTTTAATCATCATTAATATTTTTAATTATTATACTGTGAAAGTATGGATGATCAGCAAATAAAGATCAATCACTTCATTAGTTGAATAAATAGACAGAGGTCAGAATGTGCGTCACTGAACCAATTATATATATAGAATTACAGAGTCTCATCTCTCGTTCAACCTTCTCACGACAAATTAGAATATGAGTAACTTGCTTAAACTAAGATAATTATAACTAAACTTAAACCTAATACTATTACTAATAGAGAGAGAAAGAAAGATAAGAAATGATTAGAAAAGTCTACCAATAGTGAGTCGGTGAGTCCTGATACTTAGGTAGATAATGACGTTGGTCACTTTGTGCACAGCGAATTGAAAATCCATTAGCATGAGGGTTTTTTCAATATAATTATTATCGAACACGTTCCTTGGATCTCTCCGGAACAGCTATCCCAATTAATTCTTGTCTCCATTCCTACTTGATCTCCCTTGGCTTGTTCTCTCTTTTCCCTAAGGCTTATGCATGGTCCTCCTCCACTCTTGCTTGACCTTTCTCCTTGGTGGCGAACCCAAAAGTGCTTTTCTTCTCTCACCACGTGTCTCACCCTACCCTCAAGCATGGTCCCCTTTTCGTCCCTTTGTCAATTGGTTAATCAGGATCCCAAAATATTGAAATTCCTGCCATGTGACAGAAAAGGATTAAAAGTGAAAGGAAGAAAAATTATAGGAATGCTATTTGTTTAATTATTGTACGATATAATGAATAAATATCTAATTATTCTTAATATAATGTTTTACTATATTGCCCTCAGAAAATTGAAAATCATAATATATAAATACCCCAAAATATAAATTGTTACTAATCGCCCCAACATGGAAAAATCGCCCACCTGGGAGCGATATCACCCCCTGTTGAGAAACACTGTTTTACTACTTCCATTAAAATTTATACATAAAAATTATTTTATTTAAGGACAGCTCAAAACAAAATTTCCAGATAATTCTAAATTCTTCTTAGAAATCCTTTATGTCCTCAAAATGTTAAAATGAAATTACTATAAAAAAACTTTAAAATGTTTTTCAATATGAAATTTTTTTACAAAAAATTGAGTTTCTATGTGCATTTTATAATTTTAGAGAAGGGAGACTCTTCATTTGTATATAAACATCTTTCCAATGTAACTGGTTAATTTGACAAAATCTGTGGCTCACATAACAATCATTAAAATTATTTAGTTAAATAATTATAGTTTTAAAGATAAAATTCAGATTATTGTGTACAAAATATACAAACAAATTTCTTACTATATAATATTCTTGTGGATCAAGAGCAACACTTAAAATAGGTGCTTCATGTCCTTCAAATATATTTTGTGCACTATTAGTTGTATCTACAGCTTTAATTATGAAATCTCTAAAAGAAAAAAATTAATAAAAATCAAAACCATATAACAGTTTTAATTCATTCTATTATAATAAATTTCTCAAAGATTCAAAAACAATATAATTGAAAAATGATAAAAACTAATTTATAAAAAAAATCTTGAATGACTTTCTAAAAGCTGGAAGTATTATTTGCATGAATTATATAAAATTAAAATAACTTTAAAAATGATATGTAAACGTATATAAGTTAATACATTAAAATCAGCAACTGCTAGCTAGTAGAATCAAAATTAATTAAATATATAAATAAATGTTTTCATAACAATTTTGATTTTTGTATATTTATATTTAATTAGTCAGAATGTAGCCCAATAATAAATCTGGTTTGATTATTTGAATAGCAATTTTAATTCTTGTACATATAAATATTGTATATAAGCATACCCTGCTCCAGCTAAAAGAATTTTTCCATTGGTGCTACAATATATACTGTTTATTTGAGATGCAAATCTTGTAATAATACCATCTGGATTCATACTTGGAAAACTATAAACTTGAATTGCATTTGCATCATTTGCAACATATAATTTTCCAGCCTAAAAATATAGAATGATTATTATTCTGTATTAGTTTTTATTTTTAAACAAAAAGACTATAATGACTTCATAATATATTGATAAAGTTTATTAAATTTTTTAAAAGAAATTCAAATATAAATAATTTAATTTAAATTTGCAAAAAAAACATATAACATATTTTAATATATAAAGAAATATATAAGAAAAAAATAATTATGATGTTAGAGCCAAATGTAATAATAATAATAAATAAAAACATTTAAAGTGACTAAAATTATTAATCAATTATAATTAAAACAAAATAATTATCAATTTAAATCATAATTAACTATATTTTATAATGGATTTGAATGGGCCATTCTCTTCATAAATAATCATCGAACTTGCTAAAAACATTCTTAATATTGTGATTTTTTTATTTAAATCAAGTCCATTGTCTTCTACAAGTTTATTACTAATTTTTATTCTTGCAACATCTATTTGATATTCAAACATCCTCTTATTCAATTTCTTTGTTCAGAAAGATCTTTTCAATAATTCAAAATTCAAAGTTATCATTAAAAACGTAAATTCAAATATGATTTTAATTTATGGTTCTTGCATAATGGATTATGTCAATTAATGTCAATTACATTATTTATTACTGTAGTAACAGTTAGGCTTGAGTTACATTGCAATTATTTCAGTAAGCAGAGTATTTTGCTTCTGAATATCATAATTTAAATCTTATTTTTTAATCTTAAATGTATTTCTCTGCGTGGTACATTG
>NW_019384342.1:1117645-1119449 GCF_000671375.1 Centruroides sculpturatus
AACTAAACTTAAACCTAATACTATTACTAATAGAGAGAGAAAGAAAGATAAGAAATGATTAGAAAAGTCTACCAATAGTGAGTCGGTGAGTCCTGATACTTAGGTAGATAATAACGTTGGTCACTTTGTGCACAGCGAATTGAAAATCCATTAGCATGAGGGTTTTTTCAATATAATTATTATCGAACACGTTCCTTGGATCTCTCCGGAACAGCTATCCCAATTAATTCTTGTCTCCATTCCTACTTGATCTCCCTTGGCTTGTTCTCTCTTTTCCCTAAGGCTTATGCATGGTCCTCCTCCACTCTTGCTTGACCTTTCTCCTTGGTGGCGAACCCAAAAGTGCTTTTCTTCTCTCACCACGTGTCTCACCCTACCCTCAAGCATGGTCCCCTTTTCGTCCCTTTGTCAATTGGTTAATCAGGATCCCAAAATATTGAAATTCCTGCCATGTGACAGAAAAGGATTAAAAGTGAAAGGAAGAAAAATTATAGGAATGCTATTTGTTTAATTATTGTACAATATAATGAATAAATATCTAATTATTCTTAATATAATGTTTTACTATATTGCCCTCAGAAAATTGAAAATCACCCCCCAAAATATAAATTGTTACTAATCGCCCCAACATGGAAAAATCGCCCACCTGGGAGCGATATCGCCCCCTGTTGAGAAACACTGTTTTACTACTTCCATTAAAATTTATACATAAAAATTATTTTATTTAAGGACAGCTCAAAACAAAATTTCCAGATAATTCTAAATTCTTCTTAGAAATCCTTTATGTCCTCAAAATGTTAAAATGAAATTACTATAAAAAAACTTTAAAATGTTTTTCAATATGAAATTTTTTTACAAAAAATTGAGTTTCTATGTGCATTTTATAATTTTAGAGAAGGGAGACTCTTCATTTGTATATAAACATCTTTCCAATGTAACTGGTTAATTTGACAAAATCTGTGGCTCACATAACAATCATTAAAATTATTTAGTTAAATAATTATAGTTTTAAAGATAAAATTCAGATTATTGTGTACAAAATATACAAACAAATTTCTTACTATATAATATTCTTGTGGATCAAGAGCAACACTTAAAATAGGTGCTTCATGTCCTTCAAATATATTTTGTGCACTATTAGTTGTATCTACAGCTTTAATTATGAAATCTCTAAAAGAAAAAAATTAATAAAAATCAAAACCATATAACAGTTTTAATTCATTCTATTATAATAAATTTCTCAAAGATTCAAAAACAATATAATTGAAAAATGATAAAAACTAATTTATAAAAAAAATCTTGAATGACTTTCTAAAAGCTGGAAGTATTATTTGCATGAATTATATAAAATTAAAATAACTTTAAAAATGATATGTAAACGTATATAAGTTAATACATTAAAATCAGCAACTGCTAGCTAGTAGAATCAAAATTAATTAAATATATAAATAAATGTTTTCATAACAATTTTGATTTTTGTATATTTATATTTAATTAGTCAGAATGTAGCCCAATAATAAATCTGGTTTGATTATTTGAATAGCAATTTTAATTCTTGTACATATAAATATTGTATATAAGCATACCCTGCTCCAGCTAAAAGAATTTTTCCATTGGTGCTACAATATATACTGTTTATTTGAGATGCAAATCTTGTAATAATACCATCTGGATTCATACTTGGAAAACTATAAACTTGAATTGCATTTGCATCATTTGCAACATATAATTTTCCAGCCTAAAAATATAGAATGATTATTATTCTGTATTAGTTTTTATTTTTGAACAAAAAGACTATAATGAC